>NW_028290826.1:0-56292 GCF_964205215.1 Stylophora pistillata | reverse complement strand
TCTTGTACCTTGCATCTCACAATCAACACGTATTACTTAAAGATCAGCAACCTTCATTGATAATATATTTGCAAATACTCATGCTATGAATGCCATCAGTGGTAATCTAGTCTCTAATCATCTTCCTCAATTCCTGATCGTACACAATCTCAGACTGAATTATTTCAATCACAATTTCATATTTTCCTTGGACTTAAAACTAGGAAGACTGGTAGAATCTCATTCAGTGACAGGACAACATCTGTCATTACTGATGGACTAAAGAATGAAGACTGTAGTGAGATATCTGATTTCACCAATGAACTTTAAGTCAAGTATACAGATAAATGCAAGGTTCTGAAAGCTGAATGCAATCTTGACACATTTTGAACATGAATCAACTAATATAAGGACTCAAGCAAAGACTAAACAATTGGATTGAGATAAGTACACATGAACCATATTATTCTTGAACTCAAACTGTAAGACATACAATAATAGGTCAAATGTGACATACCAAATCCTCAGTAAAATAGGTCACTACCTTGAGGTTAAATGTACTGGAGTTACTTTTTCTGTGACCAAGAGGTTCTGAGCTTGTAAGTGCTGGTCTGGACACTCTGAACTACTGAGTTAAACTAACTAACTGTACTTCTTTTATAAGGAATCGAGCAATAGCAGGAAATTCTCTAGAATTTTGGAAGTTAGGTGTGATCATTCTAAAGGAAATTTATGATGCAAATCCTGTGTGTATGATAATTTGGTTATCATAGGAAATAGTTTCTGAAGATGTAATTCTAAAATTATAACAAAAAATATTGCAATGTCATGCACAATTGTTAGCCTGCTCACATGTAGACTATATAAAGTTTTAAACTATTATAAAAATGACTTTTCCAAACTCGGTGAAGAGAAATTTATCAATGACTTAATTTTCACGTCTAGATCTGGAATAACATCTCAAGTGATCGTTATAGATGCCAACACTGGATTCAATATTTTGCTATGATCAGATATCTCAACTTGTAAATTATCATGCACCGTGTCGAAAGCTCTCCAAACGCAAAATCAAGTCGTCTACCAAGCCCGGTATCACTAAATGCATTCTTGCCAAAATACAATACAGAGATAAGCTCTATTCCCAGATCTATAGGTGTCCACATTCAAATCCTAATCTGATGTATCTTCGTAAGAACTTCAGGAATAGTGTTGTCAAAGAAAAAAATTATAGCTCGCAAATCCGATTATTTTAAAAATGACTTTTTGTGTAATAAGATGAATATGAGAAAAACATGGTCTGGAATTAGATATCAATCATCAACATTGGTAAAGTAAAAGCTGATTACATTTCCCAGTATTCTTGAAAGTGGTAAAACTGTTGACAATCCCTGTGCTAATGCTAACATCTTTAATACTTTCTTTGTGGGAATGTAGCTAAAAAACACTGACAAAGACATTCCATGTGGGAACTGCTCTCCAACTGCTTTTCTGAAGGGCAATTTTCCTGATTCCCCTGTTACTTCAGTTCAAGTTGATTGATACATATCTCAAATGGACAATAACAAATCCATTGGTCCCTACAGTATACCAGTATCATTGCTAAAATTATTAATTTGCCAGTTGACAGGTACTGGCTCAAAAGAACAAAAGACAACTCACCAGGGTAGCCAGCGATTTAGGGCTTCGAACTCTTCTCGCGACGAAGGCCGTTCTCTGTCGCCTTGCTTTTGAAATATCGTTGCCTGTGCTCTCAACTGACGAATCATTTGTACATCCTTGAAACCGGGACCGTGTTCCTTATGCAGAAACTTCACCGCATAAAGCAGTGAGCTCACGTGGTTTGAAATTGTCGCCGAACTGCATTGCCTCTCGTCCTAGCAACAACATTTGAGTAAATCCAGGTTATTGAAGGTCACGTACAACCAAAAAACAAGTGAGAGAAATTGGCAGAGCTGAACTGACCGGCGAAGTAGTTCCGGCAGCCATTTTGATTCAAGAGACAAGCATTATGGTCAGCGGTCTAAGGGCGTCATGTCATATTTGTCAAGGTGTCCTTTTTGTCTCAAGCAAGCACGTGTCTCGCCGCGCGAAACGTGACGGCTGCGGGGAGACCAGTAGGGCATTGGCCGAGTTAAAAATATTGCTGACGTTGAACAAGCTGCAAACTTGCAAGACAAGAACGTCTTTTGAAAGCTGGTCAAACAAAAGCAATGAAGCCTGAAAAACTCGAATGATTTATGGGGCACAACGGTTCTATCTTGCCTGAAAATATGGCACAATTTGTGATTTTTCCTTTTCTTTTACCTTTGTTGCCGTCCTATCAGATGGCTTGAGACAGTTTTGCAGTTTTTGTCGGCAAAGTTATTTCCTAAAGGCGACAAGAAACAATTGCCAAAATTCAAATCTGCACTCACCCTGAGAAAGTTGAAATATTGTTCCATGAGACTTAGGCGGAGAAAAACATCTGGTGCTAGGTCCATTCCGAGATATCTCTTCAAAAATCCAAGGTAGCCTTGAGATGAAACAGAAAAACAGAAAATCAGGTCAGGTGTGACGCACGTGTGTGTTGCTTACTTGCTTGCGAGCGAGATATTTGAATGCGAATAAGCTAGCAAGGTAATTGACTGCGAATAATAAGTGTTCATGTAGTGACTTACACATCATGCGCTCACGCGCTTTGAGGAAAGTGGACTGCGCGACGGCTACACTTTGTCGTTCAAGGTTCACCGCTCTAGTGAAGTAATTGGAAACAGCATCCAGAAAGACGTCCACATCGGGTGGGATATCTCGCGGACTTAGGGCGTAGGTGAGTTTTTTCCGGGTAGGTGTAGGAGTCAAATGGTGCGGGCTGTCCAATTGGCCAAGGCAATCTGGTTGTGGTGATTTTTGCTGCGTTGCCTGTGCCTCGTGGCTTACAGGCGATAAACTCGAAGTCGAAGTCGAAGTCGGAGGATGTTGCGTGGTTTGATCGTGAAAGTCTAGGATCTGTGATTCGTCGTCGTCGGAAGCATAGCACAGGTCTACGAGAGAGGCCATCTTTTTTTCCCGCTGGTTTTTCTCTCTTAGGATGGGAGAAGAGATTGTTTTAACCCTTGAGTTGTCTTTTGCGGTGTTCAGTCGGCAGCGTTTGGAAGGAATAGAGGCCGATTAGGTGAGATCATGGACTTTTTAAAGTGGGGCTGTGTCGTCCCCTGGGGTTTGACGATTGGACAAAAAGTTGAATTTTTGAGAGCTTAATGCAGGCGCCGCGAGAGAGCTGGGCCTTAGAAAAACTGTTCCCTCAATAGTATAGAAAGTGCAGCGCGCGCCTGTCACACTCTCGTGTTTGTGAAATGCGCTGTTTAATTATGAGAGAATGATAAACTTTGAGGATGAGCTAAAAAGTTGAATTTTTGAGAGCTTAATGCAGGCGCCGCGAGAGAGCTGGGCCTTAGAAAAACTGTTCCCTCAATAGTATAGAAAGTGCAGCGCGCGCCTGTCACACTCTCGTGTTTGTGAAATGCGCTGTTTAATTATGAGAGAATGATAAACTTTGAGGATGAGCTAAAAAGTTGAATTTTTGAGAGCTTAATGCAGCCGCCGCGAGAGAGCTGGGCCTTAGAAAAACTGTTCCCTCAATAGTATAGAAAGTGCAGCGCGCGCCTGTCACACTCTCGTGTTTGTGAAATGCGCTGTTTAATTATGAGAGAATGATAAACTTTGAGGATGAGCTAAAAAGTTGAATTTTTGAGGGCTTGATGCGGCCGCCGCGAGAGGGCTGGGGCTTAGAAGAACTGTTCCCTCGATAGACTAGAATGAATAATGTATGGCGTGCGGCTGGGAGAATCTGGAGTTTGTGAAAGGCGGTGTTTAACTATGAGAGAATCATAAAGTTTGATCAGAGTTAATAGAGGGAACGGGAAGTGGTTATGAAAGCCGGAGAAGTTCAAACGATAAGAACAATGGGAGCCCTCTGAGGTTGAAGGTACAAGTCACATTCAAAACAAGATGGCGCTTGCTATGGGGAGACGATTTGGAAGTTATTTTAGACATTTTAGAAGGCGATGAAAGAGTCAATCAGCAGTTTGTAGCAGCAGTTAAGCAGCATGTAAGTTGCGATTGTGCTAATTGAGGTGTCTAATTTCTTTCTACCGACCCAAAACGTTCACTCGGAGATATATTCGGGGCATGGCAAGTTACTGAGTCGAGTCAGCCTTTTAAAAATGTTACAGCCCCAAAAATTGGACTTAGATATACATGTCCTAGCTGCAATGACTGATCAGGGTTTTTCTGTAGAAGCTACACTGAATGTCTGGTTTAATATGAGAAGTACTTGCTGGAAACAGCTCACATGGAATTTTTTAGCTGGTTGTAGCAATATGTTGCACGAATCGTAATTTTTCTTTGTTTGTTGTAGGTCCAGCAACATGAAATGATCTGCAAAGCATGCAAAATCTGATTTCAAGTAATAGAACCGTGGTGGGCTATGGTCAATTACAGAGCCAGCTCCAAGAGTGGTTTCACTAGGAATTGAAACTGTTACAATAACTCTCAAAGCTACTAGTGATAGTGATGGATTGATCATAACTGATCAAGGATGTATTGCATGGCATGATTACTTTGTGTGAGTACGGATATGCTCACAATTCTCCTTCCCAAAGGATGTGAGTGAGAAAAACAAGATCGAAATGAAGCACACGACAGAGGGGAAGTGTCTTTGCAAGGAAATTAGTCAGAGTTGCTAATGAAATGAACAAGGGAAGCAAAGTGAAAGTTCTCCATTTCTATTTCACTTACTTTTGTGAACAACAAATAGCAAAGTTGTTTACAACATTATTAAAAGAACCTAGTTTCTAATGTTTAGTTCCAAACAATGTGACAATGCCAAATGAAAACTTTCCCATGTGAATGTGGAACTTGGTGTAAATACGATCATAGCTTGTTTGAATGGAATTTGGAGGATTATGGAAAACTACTTATGAATTATTTCATTCTAAAAGCGTGTGTTAACCATTGTGTTAATCACTGTTTGATTGTGAAAAAGTGGTCTGTCATTTCATACTGGCATTTGTGGATGGCGTGCCAATGTTCTTCTCAATTTCACATTAAAAAAAAAAAAACACACTTCCTATGCTTTCTGTCCTCTTACATTTGTTGTAGGACTGCAGAAGCAAGGCTACAACCTAATTGGCATTGTGTAGTTCCAGAAAATGTCCATACTCCGCTTAAAGAGAGGGTTGAAAATTCTTGGGAATGGGGGGAATCTCAAAGGCCAAAAGCCTCAAGGAAATGTATGAACCTTCATTGCAATTTCCAGAGTGTTGGGAGGGGGTCTTAAGAAAAGTCCCTTCTGTGGGGGGGAGGTATGGATAATATTTATAGAAGTACATAGGGCAAAAAAATTCCAACCTCCCAAACGAGGTCTCTAGTTTTAGTCACACAAACTTGACTTTTTCGTCGACCCTGACAAACCTAGAATTGCCATGAAATTTCTAACGAGCAATCTGACATTCTCTTTCGCTTAAATACGGTAGCATAGCCAGGATATTTAGAAATTCCTGTAAAGAGTCGTGCTACTACACAGCATTTTTACAGTTTGACTTTTTTTCGGCATGGCCACTTGGCATCGGTAAGCTGTTCCCAAGATTTCTTCCCATCTTTCCTTCCTTTGGTATTGCCACTCTGACATGAAATGGATCTCTCCATTCTAATGGTGTTACTATTGTAACCAAACTGATGAAGAACTGAAACCTGTAACAAAATGTTGATGATTGATATGGATGATTTAATAACATATGACTTGGAATCATTTGAGTATGGAGATATTTAGATTTAATGTTTGAGTTTGGATTTTCTGATTTCAGTATGACTCTTTTTCATAGATTTGAATGCAATTGCGCTCTGCAATTTTCCAAAAATAATATGTCCAAATCTATTTGCGAAAAGAAAAAACAAAAAAAAATAGAAGAGAAGAAAACACCTGTAGATATCAAAAACCCAACCCTTAGAGCAACAATTTAAGATACACACACACACACACACACAGTGGTTGTTTTCGTTGTAAAACAAGATTTAATGGAGTGGCTTCAGTTTACAAGCGTCCTCCTGAAATAAAACTAGTAGTAGTAGTAGAATCTTTATTTATACACGATAACAATTCAAGGTAAAAAGCTTGTGGGCTCGTGTACTTAACAAAATAGTATCTAGCCAACTTATGATTATACTGAGACACATTTCAAACTAAATAAGAAGCTACACTACAATAAAACATTCAATTTCCTCTCAAACTTAAAAGTACTTGTAATCAGTTGATCTATTCCTAGCCGTCGAACCTGATGAACTGGTAAAAAGTAAAGCTTGTGAAGTGATTGTTTCTCCTGAGATTCTTAAGGGCGAGACTACCTACATTTTTGACAAGATGGTTAACATAGCTAACATAGTAGCGAACCTCTATATGCTAAAGAGTCCTAGACCGGCGATCGGTCGCGCCGGTGAGTGACGAACAGAACATGACAGCGAGAACGAGGAAGGAAGGAAGGAAGGAAGAAAAACAAACTAACCCTAACACAATTGAAAAATCTGAACGCGTGCAAAGTCCAAGTCATTCGCAGGCGCAGTCACTGCCATTTAGAATAGGACACTTTTCAGGTTTGGAGAGAGGGGGTCAGAAAGTCCTTCCAGGAAGAATCGTCGGGCAACCTCTTACGGATGGCTTCCAGAGCCAGCAGTTTGGCCTGTCGACCGCGTTGGGCGATGACCGTGTTTGCTACCCTCCGCAGCTGTTCCCAGAAGGCCGCTCGACCACTGGACAATTGAACGCAGAGCAGCTGGGGCACCAGCAGGGCTAGCTCCCCGATGCGTCGGATGCACTGCAACCTATTTCTTTCCACTTCTAAAAGGGAGCACAGCAAGGCCTTTACAGACTGCTTCCTCGTAGTTTTCTGGCCGGGGGGCAATGACTTGGGGACTGCCAGCTCGTAGAGTTGGTGGACGGCCACCGCACTGGCCAGCAGTCGGCTGAAGAGGGCGCCCTTGCTAGTGGAGCTCCTAGCCAGGAGATGGCAGAGATCCAGGTGGCGAGCAAACACCCTGCAGACGGGACATGGTGGTTGTCGCCGACAGGGGTCTGCTGGCTCCATCTGCGGCCAAAATCGACCGGCCTTCAGGGCACAGCTCTCCTCTGGGCAGTCACAGGCAGCGGCGCAGATGACAAAGAGGCTTGCCATCTTCTCGGCCACCATTTGACGGTGCGCGTCTGCGACTCGCTGGCTGGTGGCCTCTTGCACTGCCTCCGGATCTTCTTTCCAAGCGCGTCCTCCTGCATTTGCCGCTGTGCTGGCCATGGCAGTTTGTAGTTCCTGTTGGGACAGACAACAAGAAGGGGAAACAAGATTGACGATATACATCACCAGTGCGCCAGGAGGCACACAAATGATCCAACAGGGTTTAACAGTGATGATCTGATCGGTGATCACGAATGTAAGTTTACCTCTTGGCGAAGTGGCTGGTGGTCTCTGAAGAAGTTTGACACGGCCTGCCACGTTTCCTCGTCGGGGAAATCCTCCATTCGGAGACCCGGCACCGACGAGTGCCTCAGGCCCCAGCGATCCTCTGCCTCTGCTTGCGCTGTCTGCCCTTCGCCTTGGCCTGTGGTCGTCGCTCCTGCTCCAGCTGTCATTAAAAAAGTGAAAAAAAAAAAATAATAATAATAAAATAAAATAAAATAAATAAATAGATAAATAGATAAATAAATTAATAAATAAATAATGTGAACAGAAAAAAAAAAAAAACCGAACAAAACAGACAATCAAACAAAAGGCAGCAGTTGGTTAACGCGGTTGCTTTTCAGCCTTATCATTACCTGGTTGTCCGCCCTCAGGCAGCGCCCTTTCTTCCGTGCGCGTCGCCTTGGTTCTAGCACCGCCTACAGAGGAAGCCCTTCTCTTCTTTCTTCTGGCAAGGCCGGCGACAGCCGTGGAGGTGGTGGCTTCTGCTGCCCTTTCGGCCCCACCGCCGTCCCCTTCGGACGAGGAGTCACTCTGCTGCCCAGGTTGGCTAGCTAGCCGCGCGAGCAGATCGCAGAGCAGTCTGTCTTTCTCTCGGGAGGACTGGCGTTGCGCAGTGCCGTCGCTGGACGACTTGCCGATTTCCCGCATGACGCTTTGCGGACACTCTATCAGGGGTTCGTCGGCGTCGTCGTCTTCCTCGTTGCTAGGGCTGGATCCCTCCGCGGCTGACGACTCGTCGCCCTCTCTCCAAGCTGGGTTCAGGTTGGAGTGAAGCGTTTCTAAGGTCTCCGGCGATAGGGCTTCAAAGGTGGCGAAGCTCACGCCGTACTCCACCATGGCGGACGCAAGGTACTGCGGACAGAATGTTCCGCTCTGATATCTGATGGCCGCGTACCTGAGGTTTAGGAGTCGCGCCCTGCTGAGACCTGAGCCCGCGGTGGTTGCCCGACTTACCAAGCAGGCCACGTCGCACACAGCCAGTCGCCTCAACGTCAGATTACTGGCTTTCGCCGACACTGTTATGTTGCCCGGTAGAAAACCCCCGTGGTCTTGCGTAACGAGCTTCCTGGGAAAGCCGTGCGTGTATTCTGGGCTGGCCAGGGACCAGGGAGGTGCATTCCAGACCATGATATTTCCAAACCTACATGGAGACGAAGGATTACCAAACAAGAATTAAGGAAAGAAATGGATTGATTCATTTACTTAAGTATTTCTACAAAGTGCACGAAAAACAGAGACACAAAACTGAAAGAGAAACCGAAAAAAAAAAAAAAAAAACTGAAACAAAAAACTAAGCATCCTATTCCCCCTCCATTCCCTAGATCTAATACGCTCACGCAAAAAGGAGGCAAAAACTAGAATCTAAGAGCTACAAACCGAGTGGGTTTGTAGCTCCGACGACATTTAGGACAGATTATTTTAAAAGTGCGATAATGTTCGCCATCAAAGACATGTAAGAGTCTTTTAAAGTCAAAATCCTGAAGCTCGCCCCTAAAAGAGCCAAGGGGCTCTGACTGCCTAGCATCAACTGGAATATGTTTCATATGTTTGTTGTTAATTGGAATATTGTTCCACAAAAGGAATCATTCTAATCGAGTCAAAGTCTCTGCAAGTAGATGCTTTGCTCATATTTGGTTTCATTCAAGGGAAAAGCTGAGCATCCTTCCTAGGCGAGTCTGACTGGCCGGTAACAGGTGATAAAAAATGATCCAAAGGTCCGGCGGGCTAGATCTATCTGTCCACGAAGTCATTTAAAGAAGAGAAAAAAAATAGGAGATCTAAATACTCCGACCATTAGCCAAGGGGTAAGAGTTTAAGCCTAACGCGGAAATCAAATCAAATCATATGAAAATGAAAAAAAGAAAACGAAAAAAAACCAGCGACCTACCTGTCCAAGCGAACCAGGTTTAAATTGCTGTCTAAAGGCGCTTGTCTGCTAGTTAGGGCTTCGGTCAACTTTGCCCCGTCACGTCGGAAAAGTTCCCACTTGTTCAGGTCTCTGAGTAGATGTTTGCGACGGGAAGACTTCTGGGTTGGATCAGACGGAGAGGGCAAAGGAAGCGTGTCTTTCCACCCAATCTCTAGGCTGCGTGTGCAGTAACGTATTGCGCTGGCTGCGTCTTCGAAGGTAAGTGCGTTGGAGACCCTCTCCTCATCAGAGTCGCGAGGCACTATGTGTCTTGGCAGCGTCAGACTGTCCAACAAGAACAAATCAAAGTTGAAGGCTAGAGGCCTGTCCGGGGATTCTGCGAATGCCAAGGGAAAGTATGGCTGTACAGTCTCCGCGTCCCTTTGGACGGAAAGTGCCTCCTGTTTTCGGTAAAAGGACTGACTGCTCTCCTCTACAAGTTCCTCTTCTGGCACTAAAAATGTCCTGTCCCCGGGCGTCTGCACGTCTTCCTCATCATCGTGGTCGTCAGCTCTGTCGGCGCAAAAACCTCCTATTAGACCATTACCCTACGGCTACCAAAAGAGAAAAGGGAAAAAAATGGGCCAAGTAGAGGAGCGATTTGACCCACCTCCTACCACCTTCCGCTGCAGCCTCCGTGTCAAGCAACTGTCTGAAAATCCAAGACAGACACACTTTTTGTTTGTTTTTTTTTTTTTTTACACAAGTAACAATGGCAATAGATACAGATTGTGGCCATTTCCAGAACGTACCGAGTGCGCGCGACAAAATTGTACACCAAAGATATATCGCAGATCCTGGGTTACTAAAAACAAACAGAAAACATGAGGATCCTACCTTGCTCCAGCGCCACTGGTTTTTCGACTTCTCTGGTTTTTCCTACACAGAACAAGATACGCGATCGTGTTAAGTTGTCTAGGCTCGTTCCAAATGCATTTGAAATCACGGTGAAATGAACTAGCTACGCCTGCTGCCCCAAGAAGTGAAACCATAGGTTAAGAAGGCATAATCGGCGGTTTGACCAGAATATCCGAGTTCACGTCGAATGCCTTACAAAAGTCACGTAAGCTATCTTTCTCAAAAGTTTCAGCGTAATAGTGGAATTCTCTCTGAACTCTGTCATGAAAACAGAGAACAGATTTCACGGCTTTACCCTGGTTCCACGTGTCATCATCATTTAGTTGATATCATTTACCTTCTTGGTGGACTCTTGTCGTCTCTGCCACTACCGTCACTCTCTTGCGAGGATCTACGAGAATAATGAGAATCATAATAATAATAATAATAATAATAATAATAATAATAACAATAAAAGGGCTCTAGATTTGCCATTCACCTTTCTCTTTTCTGTATAGTTTTAGATATGCTTTTACTTATCAGATTATTAGACTTTGAATCTGTTCAGATTTGACTCCGTTATCTATAGTTTTCCAGACGCTTTGAAAGAAAAAAAAAAAAGGTGCAGATGTGAGCCGAAAGTGAGTTCTTTTTCATCGTTTTATTCGCTGTTAATATTTTGTATTGCAGAAGATTTGATGGAAATTATTGCTATATGATAGTAAGGGAAATAATAAGGAATCATAGTAAGGCATAATGATAAGGAATAACAGCAAGGCAATGAGAAAGCTATTTCTGGGAATCATAGCTAAAGCCAGGAATACTGAGCCAAGAAGTGTTCAGCATTATTATCATAGCTATCATTATTATGAACCGAGGTGTGTATGCACTCGCTTTTCTTAAATTTTTATCAGACATTTCAATGTATTTTTCGATTTTTAAGCATTTTATCGGAATAATAATAGTTATAAAACAAAAACAAGACAAAACAAAACGGAAACAAAACAAAAGAAAAACCAACAGTTTTTTCGCCCAATGTAAAAGCAAAATAATTATAGTGATCGCTTGAGGCTTTCAGTCGGAATTCGCCAAGTAAATATTTCGCTGTTAGATTCGCTCCGACGAACGAAGGGCTAACGCTCGAAAGGTCAGCTTTTATAATCGTAACGGTGGTCAATTTACCATTTCAACTTTGTTGATATGTTCAAATTATTTCCTTACCCCCACCGACGCAGCCCCAAGCATTTTCTTTAGAAACTATCGGCCTTTATTCATTTGGCTGTTAGGTTTGAGACGAGTTTTTCGAAGTGTGTCACCAGATAGCCATTTTATAGTATGGCCACGATCGCATCTTTCGATGGTGAACTAGCTAGAAAACCAAAATAATATTTAGAGTCGCTTGACCTTGCTAAAGAAACATTTAATACTCTCAAGAGGCTTGAAAGATCGAAGCTTTCAGTGAAAATTCGGTGAGATTTTCTGACTGCCGGGCATTTAGTCTATTTAAGACCATTCCCGGCTGCCGGGCATATGTATATAGCCACAGCGAGTTCCGAGTGGAAACAAACAAACAAACAAGCGATTTGCAATATTCCTCTTGGAAGTGTTACAAGATGCTACAGCGATTTCTACTATTGAAAACAATACTAAATAATGCTTCCCCTACCGAAATAATTCCTGCGAATCTCGTTCCTCGTTCGCTGGACTCGAACTCTTGGATGAAAAATAATCGGAGATCGCAGCTTTCCGGCTCATTTTTAGAGGTTCTCGCTGCGGCTTCAAGTACGTTTCTTTAATATGTATGTATTTTTATTTTGCCAGGGGACACTTATATATAACGGGGGCACCTTACGTCAAATTTCCCAAAATAGATCTTGCCTTACTTTGTTTACCTATTGACGTCAATTTTCTCCAAATAGACGTCCCAAAAAAGCCTCTTGACGTCATTCGAGGATTTTCCCCACGTAGCTATTTTGGTGTTTTGGCCGAGCGAACACTGGAACTTGCCTCGACGGGGCAAGTTCCAGTGCTCCGGCGGCTGCCTGTGCATTCTCGGTGCTCGAATGACTTGGACGGTCGAACAATATCGTATTAAATAATAATTGAACAATATGGTATTAAACCGACAATTTCTTTTGATCGATCCAGCCCAAAAGAGTCTCCCTTTGTTTACATAGCCCTCCTACGCAGCCCCTAGGCCGAGATGATGAACGAAAGCTTCGATTGGACGGCAGATGGCCAAAGCAGTTTCCCATTACCCTTCGAGATCATACGTCAAAATCTAACCAAAATACCTGCAAAAATAAGCACTTTTCCGTGAAGAGAAAGCAAGAATATTTTACCGACAAAAGAAATTCCTGTAAAGAGTGTACAAATCAAATTGAGACGACAAGTGACTTCCTTCAAGCATCTAAAGAGTGTACAGATCCGAAATGAAGCTGACAATTCGCTTCTTTCTTCAAGCAGAGTCCTTGAGATGAGCCTTTTTTTCTTTTCGTTTCGTTCAGTTTCTCCACAAAACAATGCTTCCTTTTTCGGTCAATGAGCAAAATCGCCAAGCTGATCAAATGAAATTTCTCACAATCTACTACCTAAGGCTTTTCTCAATGTCTTGGCACATACCAGTCGTGGGTAATTGAAGTACTGGGCTAGCATGAAAAGTCCAGCTTATTATATGAGTCAGGTCAGATCAGAACGACCATTTTAATACATGCTGTTCTTTGTAAATGATGACATCTTCATGTAAGAGAGTTGGTTCTAAGAGAGAGCGGTTGTTATTTCTTTTGAAAGAAGGCAAAGATTCCCAACGACAACCCTTTGAGCCCCCCCCCCCATACCCGCTTACAAATTCTCCCTAGTGATCTTTCCATTACCTTCTTCACAGAATTTGATACAATACCCAAACACTTTTCCTGAGCTGATCACTTTAGGAAATCTCATAACTTTCTCTTCTCATCTAGTGATATTGTGGGGGGAAGACTGACTGTGATCACTTTTGTGACTTGAAAGGGTTGTAAAACCCAAATAAAACCGCACAAAACCAACCCCAGGCCTGAAAAGTGCAATTTATCATCTCAGTCAGGTCAGAGGGAATTGAAGCCTTTGCATCTATTTAAGGGCACTCATGTCCTATTGTTTATGTACAAGTACTTTGTACAGATCTTTAAAGGAAACGAGGAAGGCAGTTATTTTATTCAGTTTCTTCTTTCTTGGCTGGTTTTAATCGGGGTAGGGTTTTCTGCCTGAACCTTTTTAATGGATGCTGTCCTTTGTAAATGATGACATCTTCATGGAAGAGAGTTGGTTCTAAGAGAGAGCGGTTGTGATTTGTTTTGAAAGAAGGCAAAGATTCCGAACGACAACCCTATGAGCCCCCCCCATACCCACTTACAAATTCTCCCTAGTGATCTTTCCATTTCCTTCTTCACAGAATTTGATACAATACCCAAACACTTTTCCTGAGCTGATCACTTTAGGAAATCTCATAACTTTCTCTTCTCATCTAGGTATATTGTGGGGGGAAGACTGACTGTGATCACTTTTGTGACTTGAAAGGGTTGTAAAACCCAAATAAAACAGCACAAAACCAACCCCAGGCCTGAAAAGTGCAATTTATCATCTCAGTCAGGTCAGAGGGAATTGAAGCCTTTGCATCTATTTAAGGGCACTCATGTCCTATTGTTTATGTACAAGTACTTTGTACAGATCTTTAAAGGAAAAGAGGAAGGCAGTTATTTTATTCAGTTTCTTCTTTCTTGGCTGGTTTTAATCGGGGTAGGGTTTTCTGCCTGAACCATTTTAATGGATGCTGTCCTTTGTAAATGACGACATCTTCATGGAAGAGAGTTGGTTCTAAGAGAGAGCGGTTGTGATTTCTTTTGAAAGAAGGCAAAGATTCCGAACGACAACCCTTTGAGCCCCCCCCTCCATACCCACTTACAAATTCTCCCTAGTGATCTTTCCATTTCCTTCTTCACAGAATTTGATACAATACCCAAACACTTATCCTGAGCTGATCACTTTAGGAAATCTCATAACTTTCTCTTCTCATCTAGTGATATTGTGGGGGGAAGACTGACTGTGATCACTTTTGTGACTTGAAAGGGTTGTAAAACCCAAATAAAACAGCACAAAACCAACCCCAGGCCTGAAAAGTGCAATTTATCATCTCAGTCAGGTCAGAGGGAATTGAAGCCTTTGCATCTATTTAAGGGCACTCATGTCCTATTGTTTATGTACAAGTACTTTGTACAGATCTTTAAAGGAAACGAGGAAGGCAGTTATTTTATTCAGTTTCTTCTTTCTTGGCTGGTTTTAATCGGGGTAGGGTTTTCTACCTGAAGCATTTTTATGGATGCTGTCCTTTGTAAATGATGACATCTTCATGGAAGAGAGTTGGTTTAAGAGAGTGGTTGAAATCTCATAACTTGTTCTTCTGATGATGCATTCATAGGGGAGAGAACTGATTTTGATCACCCCTGAAACTTCCCAAGGCTGGAGGGTTAGCTAACCTGCAATGTGCATTCGAGCATATGCACATGTAATTTGGAATATGCAGGTCCTGCGCTTTTCCTGAGGTGATCATTTCATGAAATCTCATAACTTTTTGCATCTCATGTAGGGATTATTGATCACTTTTGTGACTCGAAAGGGTTGAAGAAACCCCGAAACAGAAGAGCACGAAAGCAAGCAAAAGAATACCTATCCCCCTCTCCCTATCACAATCATATATGGATAGACCAGCCAACTTCACAGTGACCATCGGTCCCCTGCACCTCCAGTCAAATAGCTATAGTGCTCCATGTAAGGGAATCCAAGATCTTTCTCAGTGGGACTTGATAAATCCAGCACTTCTCAGACCCCCTCACATGGGACAAAGAAGCTATTGTTTTGAAAGCTGTCAGCATTTTGGCATTTCTTTAAAATCAAGCAAACCAATACCAGCTGAGAATATGTAAACACATCGATTTATTTCCTCACAAGACACAACACAATCACTTCAACAACTCACACGTGACAAATGCTATATTCCTTCGCAAACGCTGCCGACACCTCCACTTTTGTTTTTCCAAGGGAAACTGTTCATAGAAAGCGATTTTTAAAAGTGAACCGTCTACGAGACAAGCACAAGACTGAATAAATGTCTCTGCAGCCTTGGAGCCAAGTATGAAATACTGGGGTCCCACTCAATTCAAATTGCATACACGTGTGTATGTTGCAGGTCAAAATTCAATTTTCAATTCAGACTCAATTTTTTTTCTTCTTTTTTTTTTCAACTTCCAAAGATATTTTTTGGCGATACAAAATGCCCTTCTTAAAATCCAATCAAATGGCCTGTGAGAACAGCGTGCATGTTGCAGGTCAACATTGCATCGGAGTGAATTTTTTTTTTTTCCAGACCTGGGTTGATTCTCAATTTCATTTGTTTGTTTCAGCCCTAATTATTCGAGAGGAAAATCGAGAATCAACCCAACTTGAAAAAAATTCAAATTGTGACCCATAACACACATCATAACCATCACGTCAACAAAACGGCAACACTTTAAAATGGCATGAGATGGATGATCAAGTAACAAAATGAATGTTTGTAGCAATGACACGAAAAAGAGTTGTAGTTCTTCAGTGGACTGAAGATATCCTAATCTGCAAAGACGACCTTGTGTATTTGACGGGGGGAAGTGCACAGTTGATACAAGCCCGGTCGATTCTTTGGCGCTTTCACAGTAACAGGCACTAGGCTGTCAACACTCTCCCTCCACTGTCCACAGCCGTGTTGCAGTCTGTAAAAGTTCTTTGAAACATTCTTGTACCAGAGAAGAGAAACCTCACCTTCTTGACCAAGGGAATGGATCTGTCCTATCAAAACCTTTGGGCAGTTAAGCCGGCTATCCTCTTCCACTACTGCCACAAAGTCACCGGCTTTGAAAGGGCAGTCATCGGAACTCTGCGGTTGTGCTTGGCCACCGTCGGATCCGTCGTCCAGATGGTCCTCTGCGTAGCCTCTGGCCAGGTCGACAGCAAGCCTCTTTCGGTCATTGGCGGTGCGGCGGTCGTATGTCCGCTGAGCCTGTTGCCGTGAATGTCTGAGCGCGGCCGCCAATGACGCCTTCAGGGCATCTGTGCAGTCCCTGTGAAATGGAAATCTGGTCTTAGAGATGGCTACATTGACAACACTGAATTTAGTGGGTATTGGTCCAAGTGTAAGTTGCATCTTTAAGTTGAGTTTTCATCTTAAGTGTTTGTTTTGTTTTGGTTGCCTGTGGAATGAATGGCCTTAGTACAAGAGAAAATTATAAATTAAATTACAATATTAAGGTCGGGACACGCACAGAGTTAAACTAGAAATAATTAAGACTAAAGGAAATTTGCAAGTCATGGAAAAAAAATAAATAAATAAATAAAAAAAAAATAAATAAACAAATATATATATATATATATATATATATATATATATATTGAGGGCCTCCCACAATATATACTTCGCTCTACTTCTATGTATTGAGCACTGTTCTACGAAAATCAAGTCACACTAAATACATATATATATATATGTATAAATTATAAAAGAGCCTAGAGCAACAAATAAATCACAGTAATAGCTATGAAGAAACTGATTACTCTGGTCAAAGCAGAAGACCAGGGTGACATTAATATTGGCACAGTAATTCATTTTTAATTTTTTTTTTTTTTTAAATTTACTGAAAGGGGTTGACTTTATATCTTGCCCAAGAGAGTCCCAGACCTTTGGTCCTTAAAGCGAATATGAAAAATACCATAGTTTGTGCTAGCTCGAGGCAGGTAATAAGATTGATTTGCTGCACTTCGTGTATAGTAGTTGTGGATACTAAGTACTGAATTAAAGAAGCCATCGAGATAAAAACTCCAATTTTCTTAACAATATCTCGTGACTGATGGTATCAAACGCCTTACTGACATCTAAGAATATACCGCAAGAAAAATGCCTGTCAATTGCCCATCAATTTCCCTTTGAAATCTATCAACAACACCAAGTGTAGTGTGATGAGTGGACTGCTAAGCCCTAAAACCAAGTTCATTTTCAAAGAACGCTTTTTTCCTTTTCAAGGAAATCAACTAATCTATTGCATGCAAGTTTTTCAAGGAATTTATTAAAAACAGACATCAAGCAGATTGGTTGATAATTGGATAGACAAGTGTGGGATCCCTTTTTATAGACTGGAATCACATTTGCTAATTTTAAATTGGCCGGCATTACAACCGGTCTCAAAGGAGGTATTGAACAAGATTTGGTCTTGAAATATCTTTTATAAAATTTACTTTTTTTACTCGAATGGATATTTTGAAATCCTTGGGTTATCCATGGCTTTGACTGAAATTTTAATTCTTTCTTAGGTAAGGTAAGGTCAAGACTTTATCTAACGAGGGTTAACACGAAATAGCCGAGGCTAATAAACTTGCGGCCCTCTAGATAATAAATAATGAGTTCTTAAAGAATTGTTAAATGAAATTGTATGTTTATGTTCTGAGGGCCAAAAGTTGAGGCTATCTGCTGTTGCGATCATTAAATAAAGGCATGACTTATTTGCTGAATTGTATAGTAGTAAAAAAAAAAATGGCCACTTACTCTCTACCATATGACCAGGTAATGAATGCAGATCGAAGCATGTTGATTGTCACCGATTTTCCAGTGAGGCTGCGAAACAAACTTTTCATGTGCGCAGAGAATGCGGGTCCTGAAAAGCTTTCACCCTTCCTGTTCTACAAGGTGCAAGTAAAAAGAAAACATTCATGAATGGACAATGAACAGAAATGAACTATAACCAGTTTTAATTCACAATAATAATTACAGTAATAGTAATAATAATAATAATAATAATAATAATAACAATAATAATAATAACCAGTTCTACCATTTTTTAAGACAAATGTTTGCAATTTTCAAACCACACCTCCCCAGTGGGCAAATCACTCGATCTTTTCCTCAAGACTGAAAATGACATTGAACTTGTAAAAAAAAAAAAAAAAAACAGTACTGTATGTAGTGGTCAAGCTTTTGCTTTTCTGAGACCCCCTCATGCTGTCCATACCACCATCAGGTTGACACACTGAGTAGAATTAATTTCCAATCCCAGGCACCCCTATGAGGGTGGTTAAGAAATCCCAAGGACCCCTACGAGGGTGCTTAAGAAATCCCATGGACCCCTATGAGGGTGGTTAAGAAATCCCATTGACCCCTATGAGGGTGCTAACCTAGGTCTCTGCAGGTGAATCAAGAAAATGTAGTGCTAGGGTCTAGGGTTAGGTTTCAAGGGTAAGACATTTGAGAGATTCACCCTTTGAAAGGGTAAGACATTTGAAAGATTCACCCTTAGAAGGGTGAGACATTTGATAGACTCACCCTTTGAAGGGTGAGACATTTGAAATATTCACCCATTTGAAGGGTAAGACATTTGAAAGATTCACCCTTACAAGGGTAAGCAATTTGAAAGATTCACCCTTAGAAGCGTGAGACATTTGAAAAATTCACCCTTTGAAGGGTTAGCAATTTGAGAGATTCACCCTTAGAAGGGTGAGAGATTTGGAAAATTCACCCTTTGAGGGGTTAGCAATTTGAAAGATTCACCCTTAGAATCCCTGTCTGAAGAGTGAGCAATTCGAAAGATTTAACCGGGTCTTATCGGTTTTAGGTTACCCTAGCTGTTTTTCTAACTAACCCTAGCTCTATTTCTTGCTTTAAGAGCAGTCTTAAGCGTCAGGTAAGGGTTAATTGAAATAAAAGGCAATAGCCTACCATGCAAGTAGTGTAGGCCTTGCAAAGCTGTCAAGGTGCAAAGTCTCCATAGGAACGAAGTCATAACTAATGAACGGAGGCGAGCGTTAGAGAAAATCAACAGCAAAAGGTCTTTTACAGCAGGAAAAAGGATAGAAGGAACAGTGTTGTTGATTTGCCCTCGGCAGTGTTCAGTTGCCCTCGGCAGAAATGTTCATTTGCCCTGGTGGGCATTTTTCAGCTGGCCTTGGTGAGAATTTTGGAGAGGGGGGCCTGGGCTGGGTAAGGAGCGGTTGAGGCTTGGGTTCACTTGACTTGGGTTCCCGCTGGGTTGGCTTGGTGAGACCGAGGAGGCATCATGAAGCCTCTAGGTTCCGTAAAGCCCTTAGGAGCTCTTCAAAGAATGGAAGGGGTATCTCGGCCAGGGGCCAAGTTTCAGTCTAGTGGATTAGAACCCGAGCGAACAGCCGCTAAGACTCTTGAAGCAACTCTGCTGTTATGTGATGTGATGTGATGTTGAAATGTAATAAAAAATAAAATGCGTTGAGATTTGGGCTTTGTGGGTGGAATGCGAGTCGGGCGAGTAGCTGGGCTTGGGATTTGCGAGTTGCTTCGGGGACTTAGTAGTTGTTGTAGCTTGCAAGAAGGACTACCTCTCCTCGCCAAATGATTTTGGCATTATGCAAATGAGCTGGCAGCATGTTGTGCGTCTGTTGGCCAAAGGAACGGTTTGAAAGTGCAAATAGAATGGGCCGCTAGGTACATAATGGACTCTTAAGCTGACTTCGGGTGTCCGTGGGCTGCCTTGGGCTTCTGCTCAGGCCTAAAAGCAGAAAACTAGGATGGCAACTTGCGAATGGCTGCCACCACGTGGTCCGGTTCGGTTTTGCGTTTGTTTGGCAAAGGAAGCGTTTTCTTTGCAAAAAAAATGGGCCAATACATAGAGCATGGAGAGGCAAGCTGATTTCGGGTGTCCGTGGGCTGGCTTAGGCCTTGGCTTAGGCGATAAAAGCAAAACTACGATCGCATTGTGCAGTCCGCCATTTTGTTTGTTTACTTGTACATGTACAAGTGAAAATCGGTAAGATGGTTATTTTCAAAAATAAAGAGAAAAACCATGCTCGGCAGCTAAAGTGCATGAAAATAGGAGGGGTAAAAGAAGAAAAAGGAGGGAAAAAGCAAAAAAAGCAAAAAAGAGTTTAGTCGCGCACCGGCCGGTATTGAACTCTTGACCCTCCATGACCGCCGCGGGCACCTTACCGAGAATCTGACGGTCCGGGGTTCGATACCGGAGTTCCCCTTTTTTGTCTGTGTTTCTTTTTTCTTTTGTTCTCTTCCTTTTTCCTCCTTTTTCTCTTTTTCCTGCTGTTTAATGACCACTGACGTTGAAAATACTGTGAGCAGAGCAATTTTTCCATTTTTAATAGGTCGGGGTAAAAGTGAGAAAAAGTTTCAACTTTGACAGAGTGTGGACACGCCAACTTTCATCCAAACGACTTCAAAGTTACAGGCGTCACAAAGCAGTCGTTACCCTTTCGTGTCATATACTTAGTGTACGGGAATGGGAGCAACTTCAGAATACCCGGCCACTCACGCCCTTCATAAATCGAGTGCTCCCGTGGTCCGCAGTCCGCGCTGGACCAAGAAATAAAATATATTTGCGAAGAGAAAGAATAAAGTGCTACCGCTGACAAACCCACCGATGTCGATGAATAAGTAGTAAACTAATTTATAACACAAGTGCTACCGCAGTCCGCAGTCCGCAGTCCCGCAGTGGATGAATAAATAGTAAAGTAATGTTTAAACTGAACTGCTACCGCGGTCCGCAGTAACGAAGTGGATAAATAACTAGTAAGGTAATTTTTAAAAACAAGTGCTACCGCAGTCCGCAGTCCCGCAGTGGATGAATAAATAGTAAACTAATGTTTAAACAGAACTGCTACCGCGGTCCGCAGTACCGAAGTGGATGGATATGTATGAAATGAAGCGTTCAAATGAAGTGTTACCGCTGTGCGCACTACCGTAGTAAATGAATATGTAGATATTTAACTTTTAAACTCAAGTGCTACCGCGGTCCGCAGTCCCGCAGTCGATGAATACGTATTAACTAACTTTTCAAGCGACGTGCTACCGCGGTCCGCACTCCCGCCGTGGATGAATAAGTATTAAACTAGGTGTTAAACTGAACTGTTACCGCGGTCCGCAGTCCTTTAATAAGTAATAAAGTGAGCTCTAACCCTAACCCTAAGCCTAACCCTAAACCAAAACCTAGTTTGAAGTGTTTTTGGCATTTCTTGAATAAGCAACTCGTTTAATAAGCAATGAGCTAAGCACTAGAATAAAGTGCTACGGCCGCATAAATTCCTAAACTCGATGGAAGCTTATTAACTTTACACACCTGTTTTAAAAATACAGTGAAATACAAACATAGAATGAAAACTATACTTAGAATGTAAGAAAAGTTACTTTTACTGAAATGTTATTTTTGAAAAGCAGGTATTAAATTCCAATGTTAAAAGCGAAAACGTTTCCATTCAATGAAATGGTTTTTGAAACATCAATCTTGAAAAGGAAATCTAAATTTATTGCCATGAAGGTTTTTGTTTTTCTTAACTTATTTCTGCTTGTCCTATAGAAATGGATTTTATTTATATGTTGCTATTTCGAGATGTGATTATTGTCCTGAAGATATTTTCTCATTGGAACTATAATATCATTATGTAGAGGCTTGGCCAAGGCATTTTCAAATTCGTTTAGACTGACATCCGTACAGTTCGGCCAAGGGTTTGGCTTGCTTTTCACAAATACCTTGCAGGTGCTTTTTGCTCTAGGTATTCTAAATTCCACAATTCTTCCAAAGCCATCTTGCATTAATGATTCTGTAGCGGTGTTAAATTCACTTTCGGCGATTGCACGCGCTTTTGTTTGAAGGAACGATAAGATACCACAGGGCCTTGGGTCACTAAGACGTTGTCCCTGATCGTTTTTGTGGTGGGCTGATCGATGCTTTTATCACAAGCTGCGTTTGTGACTTCTTTAAGAAACTGAAAAAGGAGAAGAAACTAATTTAAAACAATGCAAGTCAACTAGAGAAAGTTAGTCTTCACCTCTTATCAATGAGTTATCCATTACAATAGTCGGAAAAACATTACTGCATTTCTGGTAATATAGAGGTGACCCAGGCTAACTATTTTAGTCACGTAAACAATTTTAAATAGAGAGAACATATAGGGCGAAGTTTAGGTATGGAAATTGCTCCCTACTTTGAAGGAAAGGATTAAGAAGATTATTATACCTAAACTTACTGTACATATTAGGGAGAAAAAATAATCGCCACATGTTAAGTTTCATGGATGTATATTTCCATGTTCAAGTGAATTTCAAGAACTAAACTTCTCTCCATATGTTCTCTCTATTTAAACATGCGTACGTGACGCAAAAAGTGAGCCTGGATTACCTGTGCAAATAGTTATTTAGTTCGTGATTGACTCAGGTAACGTAGCAGAGTAGTTTTAAAATTAGTTTAGAAAAACAAAACTAATCGCATCACATTGGCCAATGACAAAAAAAAAAAAAAAAAAAAAAAAAAAGAAAAAGCGCGGAAAAAAATTCGCAACCAAGTAATGATTCATTTTCTTTTACTTCAAATTGCCTGAGATATTGAAGAAGCACGTGTTTGAAAAACATTCGCTAAACATTCGCTAAACGGTGTAATGGAAAACTACGGAAAATTACTGCCACTTTCTAAACTCAAGTGCAAAGCTCTCTAAGATGTGGATAAATCATTCAAAGAGCTTTGCGCACGTCATCATTTTCTATCGGCGAATAGAATACATTTCTAGAAAAAATGAAATAAGCGGATTTTCAATAGGACAAGGCCGAGTTTCTAATAATAATAATTGGAATGTGCGCAAAATAAAGGTAATTAAAGAAAAATGCAAGTTTTTGTTGTTATGATTGCTAACCTGACAGAGTATTTCCTTCTGTGTCTCGAGGTGATTCACGAAAGATGCTGCATTTTCTAGTGTTGTTTTGGATATCGTTGTATCAGGCTGTGACGAGGGTACACCGGCCAATAGTTCTTCCAGGGCGTGATTAAAGACATGTAGAGCGCAAGCTATTCTCGGAATAAGTTCTGGCGTCTTTGATTTGGGTGGCACTTTCCCATTTCTGATGGCTTCATTGACCTCAGCTACGAACTCGTCCATTTTCTCCCTGAGTAGCTCCTTCCCTCCTTCGTCGAAGACGAATTCAACGTTTTCGTCAATTCCATTTATATTCTCGAACATTTCAGAGAAGTCACTTACCACCTCGGTGGATAAATAATCGGTGGCTGCCTCCATTTTAATAAGGGTTGGACGAAAGGCAAGGGGGGTGGCAAGAAGGATTCTATCCACTAGGCCGTGTCCTTGATCAATGCGTGCGATCAGTTTGGCAGCATTTACCAGTTGCGTGGAACCAAGGAGACAGAAGGGCGTATTTGGAAGGATCAATCTGCTTTCCTCTGTAGAGAAGTGATATGAGCAGCGCTCGCCCGAAAATAATTTGCAGAGAAGCTGGATATCTCCGGTAGCATTGTCTTCATCGGACTTAAGAAGCTTGTTTAATATGTCGAAGATCTCTGGAGAGAGAATCATTCCTTTCTTCTTCTTCGCAAGAAGTTTTACCAGTCCCGACGAGGTGGTTTTGCTTATTATGGCTTCGGTTAAGCCTAGATTTTCCAGTGGATCCTGGGCTGCATACTGGATAGCAGAAGATTTTCCTTTAGGAGACAAAAGTAACAAAAATTTGATAGCCTCATAATAGAAGGTCTTTTAGAATTTAATTGAACCTACAGCAAGATTTAGTGATGAAAACCTATTGGCGTGCAGAGAGCAAGGGTACTACGAGAAGTAAAAGTGCAAGTGAAAAAGATTCCAATTGAACTTACCCGTTCCGGGGTATCCCACAAATATAGAAAATATGTTTAATGGTTGCTTGTGTGTGGTGATGTTAACTTGTGCGTTGTTGGATGCCAGTATGAAGCCTGTAGTTGTTAGCAGCGAAGGAATAAAATATCCTTCGCAGCTTCCGACGGAGACGGCCTTATTCTTCACAAATTGATAAACATCTTCGTTGGGAAATAGCTTGTGGTACGGGAACTGGAACGAATTCAACCTTTTCTGAAGGTTGATCCATGTCTGTTCGTGCTGTTTGTTGAGTTTGGATACAGCGTACATTTTGATGTTGAAGGCCAGAACGATTATAATCTACTGAAATTAGGAAGGCCAGAACGAGTATAATATACTGAAATTAGCATGGATTGAGAAGGGAATAGCCCCTAGGGAGCAGTGCGGACCGCAAGGAATAGGAAAGTTGTGATATAAATGATTGAAACCGAGATGTAAAGGTGCGGCCCGCCTTTGTTAGTGAACTTCATTGTATTGTATGGTTTAAACTAAGTTATTTTTGCCGCTTATGAGATAATTGACTGCCCTATCAAACGCAAGTAATAGGGAAGTTGTGATAGAACTGATTGAAAGCGGGATGTAAATGGTGCGAGCCGCCACTGTTAGTGAACTTCATAGTTTTGTATGGTTTGAAATAAGTTATTTTTGCCGCTTATGAGATAATTGACTGCCCTATCAAACGCAAGTAAAAGGGAAGTTGTGATAGAGCTGATTGAAACCGGGATGTAAAGGTGCGAGCCGCCATTGTTAGTAAAGTTCATAGTATTGTATGGTTTGAAAGAAGTTATTTGGTGCGGGATTTTTTCATTGAGGGGAGATTTTGTTAATTGGAAAGGGCGGCGTGCTTTAGGAAGGTTAATGGTCTCCGAAACTTGGAAGTTATCTTTCTTTGCTTAATATAAATTGAAGTATGGAAGATAAAGGAATACAAGTTGCAATAGGATCGAAACGTGCGCTGAAAAGTGCAAAAACCAGTGCTTGTAGTGAAACCACAACATTAGAAACAGGGAAAGAGGAACGTGCTACGCAATGTGGAATGTCTCTTAAAGGGAGTTATGGTCGCAACTGTGAACACAAGAAGTGGCGATACGACAACCTGGTAGCGCAAATGCAGGACAAAGAAATGCTGGTGTACTGGTTAATGGATGAAGGGCTTATGGCGAAGGGACGTTCGTGTCCGATGCGTGCTGGAGAAATGAGTTTGACGAGGTGCGAGGATGGATCGGATGGTTTGAAGTGGGAATGCAGAAAGCAAGTTAACGGGAAAAGACACAAGGCAGAAGTTTCGATTAGGAAAGGAAGCTGGTTCGAGAAGAGCAATATGACTTTAGAAGAAATTTTGAAGTTGACATACTGGTGGTGCCAGGATCTTGATCAGGCGCAAATAAAACATGAAGTAGGACTTGCGGAAAGCACTGGGGTGGACTGGGACAGCTTCTGTCGCGAAGTTTGCGAAATAATTCTACTTGAAAACGGTGAAAAACTGGGTGGAAAAGGAAAAGTGGTACAGATCGACGAGAGTAAATTTGGCAAGAGGAAATACCACCGAGGTCATCACGTCGAAGGCCAGTGGGTCTTTGGAGGAATCGAGGAAGGCAGCAGGAAATGTTTCGTCGTGGCAGTTGAAAAACGGGACGAACAAACACTACTGCCCATTATCCAAAAATGGATTGAACCTGGAACTATCATTGTTTCTGATTGCTGGAAAGCGTACTCTACACTTGAGAAACAAGGTTATGAACATCGAACAGTTAATCATTCGGTAGAATTTGTGAACAAAGAAGGTGACCATACCAATAAAATTGAAGGTCATTGGAGGCATGCAAAGTGTAAACTACCAATGTTTGGCATTCGAAAGCATCTTTTCTCCACATATTTGGCTGAAATTATGTGGAGGTACATGCACCGCAATGACGATTTGTTTAGTGTATTTTTAAAAGATGTAAAGAAAGTTTATGATATTACTACAGAAAAGCTTTAACTTTTAAAAGCGTGTTAAGAATGTATGATGAAGCGAAGAAATATGTATAATTAATTCTCCATCGCTTTCTCAAAGAACGTAGAATGCTTCTTGTTATTATTGATATAAATGTATGATTAAGCTACAAAATATGTATGATTAATTCTCCATCGCTTTTTCAAAGAACGTGGAATGGTTCTTGTTATTATTGAAAGTGAAGGCAAAGCTCTATTAGGCGGTCACCCTCGGGAGTGAGCCAAATGAAAGGTTAATAGAGGTTTACCGGCCAAGTTAAGAAATGAAGAATTTGTTGTGTTTTATTATGTTTTGAAAGCAATTGTAATTGTTGAGGGAATGAGTGTTTCAAAATATCCGGAAATAAATGCAGATACTAAGCACGATATTTAATATAATGCAGATATTAGGTAAAGTATGTAAAGTATGTCGACTGCGGTACTGCGGTAGCAGGATTTGATGAATGATTTTTCAGTGGCCGGGTATTCTGAAGTTTAGCCCGGAAATGAGGTTGATCGACACCTGTCAATCGGGCGTGACTTTTGAAAAAAACACATCCAAATTCAATTGTCATTTAAAAAGAAGTGTGATAACATTTCACATGTCGCAAAACGCCATACGCAGGTCTACTAATTGCTGTTGAGATGAAGTGGTGAAAAGGATTTTGGAATTTTTTACAATTTTATGAATTGGGCGCAAAAATGGTTTTTGTCACTCATTTCATGGACTGTAACTCGATAACCCTCATTCCTATAGCCTTCAAATTTGGCAGGCAACTGCTACAGCAGCTATTCTATTGTACCTATAAGCAGTAAATGAATTCATTGAAACGCACGACATTTAAAGCGCGCAAGAAAAGACGAGAAGGGTCCAAAAATAACTCCTCTTTTTATAGTTCTAGTGGAAAGTACTTTCAAAGCTGATTGCATCGATGTAAGTTTAACGAGAAACGGATGAGAATTGATTTTTCTACGAATTTTGAAAGCTGAGAAAGATAGGTCTGCAAAGCGTACTTATTTCACCCCGTCAAACAAGGAAATTCGTAGAAAATTCTCCAATGGATCATTTTCTCCACCCATTAAACCACACCACTGTCAATAAAATGAACAATCATTTCAATGTCCTCTTCTCTCAGTTTCGGGAGGTTTTCATGGTTTTCGTAGCCTTTCAAACGGAACTGTCAAAATGCCCCTTTTTTTCGACTTTTTTCGATACGTGGGAAGGGAAGCTGAAACTCACTGAGCTTGTAGACCAGTCGCATGGGTACCACCAATTCCCCTCAGACTATCTACTGCACCCGGGAATCCATTTTGGCCGCGTGGTCATTTGTTTCGTGCAAGTAGCGGGCGTGAGTACAAGACTCACCGCCTTTTTTAGCACATGTGCCTGATAGTGCACAGCCTCTCCCTCGCAGGCGTGCCACGCCGGCGCCCGTTATTTCCAGGAGGTGCGCGCCTACTCCCCAACTCCCCTGGGACTATCTAGTGCACCCGGAAATCCATTTTGGCCGCGTGGTCATGTGATAGGTGGAAGTAGCAGGCGTGACTACAAGGCTCACCCCTTCCTTTTGCACAGCCTCTCACTCTCACGCATGCCACTCCGTCGCCCGTGATTTCTCGGAGTTGCGGCTCTATTTCCGAGGCTCCCCTGTGTCTAGTGCACCTGGGATTTCATTTTGGTGGCGTTTTCATGCGTTTTGTGGAAGTGGCAGGCGTGAGTACAAGGCTCACCGCCTTCTTTAGCACGTGTGCCCCATAGTGCACAGCCTCTCACTGGCAGGCGTGCCACTCCGGCGCCCGTCATTTGCAGGAGGTGCGCTCCTACTCCCCAACTCCCCTGGGACTATCTAGTGCACCCGGGAATCCATTTTGGCTGCCTTGTCATGTGTTTGGTGGAAGTAGCAGGCGTGAGTACAAGGCTCACCCCTTCCTTTTGCACAGCCTCTGACTCTCACGCAAGCCACTCCGTCGACCGTGATTTCCCGGAGTTGCGCCTCTATTGCCGAGGTTGCCCTGGGTCTGGTGCACCTGGGATTTCATTTTGGTTGCGTTGTCATACAAGGCTCACCGCCTTCTTTAGCACATGTGCCTCTTAGTGCACAGTCTCTCACTCGCAGGCGTGTCACGCCGACGCCAGTGACTTGCAGGAGGAGCGCGCCTACTCCCCAATTCCCCTGAGACTATCTACTGCACCCGGGAATCCATTTTGGCCGCGTGGTCATTTGTTTCATGCAAGTAGCGGGCGTGAGTACGAGACTCACCGCCTCTTTTAGCACATGTGCCTCATAGTGCACAGCCTCTCACTCGCAGGCGTGCCACACCGGCGCCCGTGATTTGGCAGGAGGTGCGCGCCTATCCCCCGACTCCCCTGGGACTATCTAGTGCACCCGACCATCCGTTTTGGCCGCGTGGTGATGTGTTTCGTGGAAGTAGCAGGCGTGAGTACAAGGCTCACCCTTTCCTCTTGCACACCGTCTCACTCTCACGCATGCCACTCCGTCGCCCGTGATTTCCCGCAGTTGCGCCTCTATTGGCAAGGTTCCCCTGGGTCTAGTGCACCTGCCATTTCATTTTGGTGGCGTTGTCATGCGTTTCGTGGAAGTGGCAGGCGTGAGTACAAGGCTCAGCGCCTTCTTTAGCACATGTGCCTCACAGTGCACAGCCTCTCACTCGCAGGCGTGCCACTACGGCTGCCGTGATTTGGCAGGAGGTGCCCGACTACTCTCCAACTCCCCTGGGACTATCTACTGCACCCGGGAATCCGTTTTGACCGCGTGGTGATGTGTTTCTTTGAAGTAGCAGGCGTGAGTACAAGGCTCACCCCTTCCTCTTGCAGAGCCTCTCACTCTCACGCATACCACTCCGTCGCCCGTGAGTTCCCAGAGTTGCGCGTCTATTGCCGAGGATCCGCTGGGTCTAGTGCACCTGGGATTTCATTTTGGTGGCGTTGTCATGCGTTTCGTGGAAGTGGCAGGCGTGAGAACAAGGCTCACCGCCTCCTTTAGCACAGGTGCCTCACAGTGCACAGCCTCTCACTCGCAGGCGTGCCACTACGGCTGCCGTGATTTGGCAGGAGGTGCCCGACTACTCTCCAACTCCCCTGGGACTATCTACTGCACCCGGGAATCCGTTTTGTCCGCGTTGTCATGCGTTTCGTGGAAGTGGCATGCGTTGTCATACAAGGCTCACCGCCTTCTTTAGCACATGTGCCTCTTAGTGCACAGTCTCTCACTCGCAGGCGTGTCACGCCGACGCCAGTGACTTGCAGGAGGAGCGCGCCTACTCCCCAATTCCCCTGAGACTATCTACTGCACCCGGGAATCCATTTTGGCCGCGTGGTCATTTGTTTCATGCAAGTAGCGGGCGTGAGTACGAGACTCACCGCCTCTTTTAGCACATGTGCCTCATAGTGCACAGCCTCTCACTCGCAGGCGTGCCACACCGGCGCCCTTGATTTGGCAGGAGGTGCGCGCCTATCCCCCGACTCCCCTGGGACTATCTAGTGCACCCGACCATCCGTTTTGGCCGCGTGGTGATGTGTTTCGTGGAAGTAGCAGGCGTGAGTACAAGGCTCACCCTTTCCTCTTGCACACCGTCTCACTCTCACGCATGCCACTCCGTCGCCCGTGATTTCCCGCAGTTGCGCCTCTATTGGCGAGGTTCCCCTGGGTCTAGTGCACCTGCCATTTCATTTTGGTGGCGTTGTCATGCGTTTCGTGGAAGTGGCAGGCGTGAGTACAAGGCTCACCGCCTTCTTTAGCACATGTGCCTCACAGTGCACAGCCTCTCACTCGCAGGCGTGCCACTACGGCTGCCGTGATTTGGCAGGAGGTGCCCGACTACTCTCCAACTCCCCTGGGACTATCTACTGCACCCGGGAATCCGTTTTGTCCGCGTTGTCATGCCTTTCGTGGAAGTGGCATGCGTTGTCATACAAGGCTCACCGCCTTCTTTAGCACATGTGCCTCTTAGTGCACAGTCTCTCACTCGCAGGCGTGTCACGCCGACGCCAGTGACTTGCAGGAGGAGCGCGCCTACTCCCCAATTCCCCTGAGACTATCTACTGCACCCGGGAATCGATTTTGGCCGCGTGGTCATTTGTTTCATGCAAGTAGCGGGCGTGAGTACGAGACTCACCGCCTCTTTTAGCACATGTGCCTCATAGTGCAGAGCCTCTCACTCGCAGGCGTGCCACACCGGCGCCCGTGATTTGGCAGGAGGTGCGCGCCTATCCCCCGACTCCCCTGGGACTATCTAGTGCACCCGACCATCCGTTTTGGCCGCGTGGTGATGTGTTTCGTGGAAGTAGCAGGCGTGAGTACAAGGCTCACCCTTTCCTCTTGCACACCGTCCCACTCTCACGCAAGCCACTCCGTCGCCCGTGATTTCCCGCAGTTGCGCCTCTATTGGCGAGGTTCCCCTGGGTCTAGTGCACCTGCCATTTCATTTTGGTGGCGTTGTCATGCGTTTCGTGGAAGTGGCAGGCGTGAGTACAGGACTCACCTCCTTCTTTAGCACATGTGCCTCACAGTGCACAGCCTCTCACTCGCAGGCGTGCCACTACGGCTGCCGTGATTTGGTAGGAGGTGCCCGACTACTCTCCAACTCCCCTGGGACTATCTACTGCACCCGGGAATCCGTTTTGACCGCGTGGTGATGTGTTTCTTGGAAGTAGCAGGCGTGAGTACAAGGCTCACCCCTTCCTCTTGCAGAGCCTCTCACTCTCACGCATGCCACTCCGTCGCCCGTGAGTTCCCAGAGTTGCGCGTCTATTGCCGAGGATCCGCTGGGTCTAGTGCACCTGGGATTTCATTTTGGTGGCGTTGTCATGCGTTTCGTGGAAGTGGCAGGCGTGAGTACAAGGCTCACCGCCTTCTTTAGCACAGGTGCCTTACAGTGCACATTCTCTCACTCGCAGGCGTGCCACTACGGCTGCCGTGATTTGGCAGGAGGTGCCCGACTACTCTCCAACTCCCCTGGGACTATCTACTGCACCCGGGAATCCGTTTTGTCCGCGTTGTCATGCGTTTCGTGGAAGTGGCATGCGTTGTCATACAAGGCTCACCGCCTTCTTTAGCACATGTGCCTCTTAGTGCACAGTCTCTCACTCGCAGGCGTGTCACGCCGACGCCAGTGACTTGCAGGAGGAGCGCGCCTACTCCCCAATTCCCCTGAGACTATCTACTGCACCCGGGAATCCATTTTGGCCGCGTGGTCATTTGTTTCATGCAAGTAGCGGGCGTGAGTACGAGACTCACCGCCTCTTTTAGCACATGTGCCTCATAGTGCACAGCCTCTCACTCGCAGGCGTGCCACACCGGCGCCCGTGATTTGGCAGGAGGTGCGCGCCTATCCCCCGACTCCCCTGGGACTATCTAGTGCACCCGACCATCCGTTTTGGCCGCGTGGTGATGTGTTTCGTGGAAGTAGCAGGCGTGAGTACAAGGCTCACCCTTTCCTCTTGCACACCGTCTCACTCTCACGCATGCCACTCCGTCGCCCGTGATTTCCCGCAGTTGCGCCTCTATTGGCGAGGTTCCCCTGGGTCTAGTGCACCTGCCATTTCATTTTGGTGGCGTTGTCATGCGTTTCGTGGAAGTGGCAGGCGTGAGTACAAGGCTCAGCGCCTTCTTTAGCACATGTGCCTCACAGTGCACAGCCTCTCACTCGCAGGCGTGCCACTACGGCTGCCGTGATTTGGCAGGAGGTGCCCGACTACTCTCCAACTCCCCTGGGACTATCTACTGCACCCGGGAATCCGTTTTGACCGCGTGGTGATGTGTTTCTTGGAAGTAGCAGGCGTGAGTACAAGGCTCACCCCTTCCTCTTGCAGAGCCTCTCACTCTCACGCATACCACTCCGTCGCCCGTGAGTTCCCAGAGTTGCGCGTCTATTGCCGAGGATCCGCTGGGTCTAGTGCACCTGGGATTTCATTTTGGTGGCGTTGTCATGCGTTTCGTGGAAGTGGCAGGCGTGAGAACAAGGCTCACCGCCTCCTTTAGCACAGGTGCCTCACAGTGCACAGCCTCTCACTCGCAGGCGTGCCACTACGGCTGCCGTGATTTGGCAGGAGGTGCCCGACTACTCTCCAACTCCCCTGGGACTATCTACTGCACCCGGGAATCCGTTTTGTCCGCGTTGTCATGCGTTTCGTGGAAGTGGCATGCGTTGTCATACAAGGCTCACCGCCTTCTTTAGCACATGTGCCTCTTAGTGCACAGTCTCTCACTCGCAGGCGTGTCACGCCGACGCCAGTGACTTGCAGGAGGAGCGCGCCTACTCCCCAATTCCCCTGAGACTATCTACTGCACCCGGGAATCCATTTTGGCCGCGTGGTCATTTGTTTCATGCAAGTAGCGGGCGTGAGTACGAGACTCACCGCCTCTTTTAGCACATGTGCCTCATAGTGCACAGCCTCTCACTCGCAGGCGTGCCACACCGGCGCCCTTGATTTGGCAGGAGGTGCGCGCCTATCCCCCGACTCCCCTGGGACTATCTAGTGCACCCGACCATCCGTTTTGGCCGCGTGGTGATGTGTTTCGTGGAAGTAGCAGGCGTGAGTACAAGGCTCACCCTTTCCTCTTGCACACCGTCTCACTCTCACGCATGCCACTCCGTCGCCCGTGATTTCCCGCAGTTGCGCCTCTATTGGCGAGGTTCCCCTGGGTCTAGTGCACCTGCCATTTCATTTTGGTGGCGTTGTCATGCGTTTCGTGGAAGTGGCAGGCGTGAGTACAAGGCTCACCGCCTTCTTTAGCACATGTGCCTCACAGTGCACAGCCTCTCACTCGCAGGCGTGCCACTACGGCTGCCGTGATTTGGCAGGAGGTGCCCGACTACTCTCCAACTCCCCTGGGACTATCTACTGCACCCGGGAATCCGTTTTGTCCGCGTTGTCATGCCTTTCGTGGAAGTGGCATGCGTTGTCATACAAGGCTCACCGCCTTCTTTAGCACATGTGCCTCTTAGTGCACAGTCTCTCACTCGCAGGCGTGTCACGCCGACGCCAGTGACTTGCAGGAGGAGCGCGCCTACTCCCCAATTCCCCTGAGACTATCTACTGCACCCGGGAATCGATTTTGGCCGCGTGGTCATTTGTTTCATGCAAGTAGCGGGCGTGAGTACGAGACTCACCGCCTCTTTTAGCACATGTGCCTCATAGTGCAGAGCCTCTCACTCGCAGGCGTGCCACACCGGCGCCCGTGATTTGGCAGGAGGTGCGCGCCTATCCCCCGACTCCCCTGGGACTATCTAGTGCACCCGACCATCCGTTTTGGCCGCGTGGTGATGTGTTTCGTGGAAGTAGCAGGCGTGAGTACAAGGCTCACCCTTTCCTCTTGCACACCGTCCCACTCTCACGCAAGCCACTCCGTCGCCCGTGATTTCCCGCAGTTGCGCCTCTATTGGCGAGGTTCCCCTGGGTCTAGTGCACCTGCCATTTCATTTTGGTGGCGTTGTCATGCGTTTCGTGGAAGTGGCAGGCGTGAGTACAGGACTCACCTCCTTCTTTAGCACATGTGCCTCACAGTGCACAGCCTCTCACTCGCAGGCGTGCCACTACGGCTGCCGTGATTTGGTAGGAGGTGCCCGACTACTCTCCAACTCCCCTGGGACTATCTACTGCACCCGGGAATCCGTTTTGACCGCGTGGTGATGTGTTTCTTGGAAGTAGCAGGCGTGAGTACAAGGCTCACCCCTTCCTCTTGCAGAGCCTCTCACTCTCACGCATGCCACTCCGTCGCCCGTGAGTTCCCAGAGTTGCGCGTCTATTGCCGAGGATCCGCTGGGTCTAGTGCACCTGGGATTTCATTTTGGTGGCGTTGTCATGCGTTTCGTGGAAGTGGCAGGCGTGAGTACAAGGCTCACCGCCTTCTTTAGCACAGGTGCCTTACAGTGCACATTCTCTCACTCGCAGGCGTGCCACTACGGCTGCCGTGATTTGGCAGGAGGTGCCCGACTACTCTCCAACTCCCCTGGGACTATCTACTGCACCCGGGAATCCGTTTTGTCCGCGTTGTCATGCGTTTCGTGGAAGTGGCATGCGTTGTCATACAAGGCTCACCGCCTTCTTTAGCACATGTGCCTCTTAGTGCACAGTCTCTCACTCGCAGGCGTGTCACGCCGACGCCAGTGACTTGCAGGAGGAGCGCGCCTACTCCCCAATTCCCCTGAGACTATCTACTGCACCCGGGAATCCATTTTGGCCGCGTGGTCATTTGTTTCATGCAAGTAGCGGGCGTGAGTACGAGACTCACCGCCTCTTTTAGCACATGTGCCTCATAGTGCACAGCCTCTCACTCGCAGGCGTGCCACACCGGCGCCCGTGATTTGGCAGGAGGTGCGCGCCTATCCCCCGACTCCCCTGGGACTATCTAGTGCACCCGACCATCCGTTTTGGCCGCGTGGTGATGTGTTTCGTGGAAGTAGCAGGCGTGAGTACAAGGCTCACCCTTTCCTCTTGCACACCGTCTCACTCTCACGCATGCCACTCCGTCGCCCGTGATTTCCCGCAGTTGCGCCTCTATTGGCGAGGTTCCCCTGGGTCTAGTGCACCTGCCATTTCATTTTGGTGGCGTTGTCATGCGTTTCGTGGAAGTGGCAGGCGTGAGTACAAGGCTCAGCGCCTTCTTTAGCACATGTGCCTCACAGTGCACAGCCTCTCACTCGCAGGCGTGCCACTACGGCTGCCGTGATTTGGCAGGAGGTGCCCGACTACTCTCCAACTCCCCTGGGACTATCTACTGCACCCGGGAATCCGTTTTGACCGCGTGGTGATGTGTTTCTTGGAAGTAGCAGGCGTGAGTACAAGGCTCACCCCTTCCTCTTGCAGAGCCTCTCACTCTCACGCATACCACTCCGTCGCCCGTGAGTTCCCAGAGTTGCGCGTCTATTGCCGAGGATCCGCTGGGTCTAGTGCACCTGGGATTTCATTTTGGTGGCGTTGTCATGCGTTTCGTGGAAGTGGCAGGCGTGAGAACAAGGCTCACCGCCTCCTTTAGCACAGGTGCCTCACAGTGCACAGCCTCTCACTCGCAGGCGTGCCACTACGGCTGCCGTGATTTGGCAGGAGGTGCCCGACTACTCTCCAACTCCCCTGGGACTATCTACTGCACCCGGGAATCCGTTTTGTCCGCGTTGTCATGCGTTTCGTGGAAGTGGCATGCGTTGTCATACAAGGCTCACCGCCTTCTTTAGCACATGTGCCTCTTAGTGCACAGTCTCTCACTCGCAGGCGTGTCACGCCGACGCCAGTGACTTGCAGGAGGAGCGCGCCTACTCCCCAATTCCCCTGAGACTATCTACTGCACCCGGGAATCCATTTTGGCCGCGTGGTCATTTGTTTCATGCAAGTAGCGGGCGTGAGTACGAGACTCACCGCCTCTTTTAGCACATGTGCCTCATAGTGCACAGCCTCTCACTCGCAGGCGTGCCACACCGGCGCCCTTGATTTGGCAGGAGGTGCGCGCCTATCCCCCGACTCCCCTGGGACTATCTAGTGCACCCGACCATCCGTTTTGGCCGCGTGGTGATGTGTTTCGTGGAAGTAGCAGGCGTGAGTACAAGGCTCACCCTTTCCTCTTGCACACCGTCTCACTCTCACGCATGCCACTCCGTCGCCCGTGATTTCCCGCAGTTGCGCCTCTATTGGCGAGGTTCCCCTGGGTCTAGTGCACCTGCCATTTCATTTTGGTGGCGTTGTCATGCGTTTCGTGGAAGTGGCAGGCGTGAGTACAAGGCTCACCGCCTTCTTTAGCACATGTGCCTCACAGTGCACAGCCTCTCACTCGCAGGCGTGCCACTACGGCTGCCGTGATTTGGCAGGAGGTGCCCGACTACTCTCCAACTCCCCTGGGACTATCTACTGCACCCGGGAATCCGTTTTGTCCGCGTTGTCATGCCTTTCGTGGAAGTGGCATGCGTTGTCATACAAGGCTCACCGCCTTCTTTAGCACATGTGCCTCTTAGTGCACAGTCTCTCACTCGCAGGCGTGTCACGCCGACGCCAGTGACTTGCAGGAGGAGCGCGCCTACTCCCCAATTCCCCTGAGACTATCTACTGCACCCGGGAATCCATTTTGGCCGCGTGGTCATTTGTTTCATGCAAGTAGCGGGCGTGAGTACGAGACTCACCGCCTCTTTTAGCACATGTGCCTCATAGTGCACAGCCTCTCACTCGCAGGCGTGCCACACCGGCGCCCGTGATTTGGCAGGAGGTGCGCGCCTATCCCCCGACTCCCCTGGGACTATCTAGTGCACCCGACCATCCGTTTTGGCCGCGTGGTGATGTGTTTCGTGGAAGTAGCAGGCGTGAGTACAAGGCTCACCCTTTCCTCTTGCACACCGTCCCACTCTCACGCAAGCCACTCCGTCGCCCGTGATTTCCCGCAGTTGCGCCTCTATTGGCGAGGTTCCCCTGGGTCTAGTGCACCTGCCATTTCATTTTGGTGGCGTTGTCATGCGTTTCGTGGAAGTGGCAGGCGTGAGTACAGGACTCACCTCCTTCTTTAGCACATGTGCCTCACAGTGCACAGCCTCTCACTCGCAGGCGTGCCACTACGGCTGCCGTGATTTGGTAGGAGGTGCCCGACTACTCTCCAACTCCCCTGGGACTATCTACTGCACCCGGGAATCCGTTTTGACCGCGTGGTGATGTGTTTCTTGGAAGTAGCAGGCGTGAGTACAAGGCTCACCCCTTCCTCTTGCAGAGCCTCTCACTCTCACGCATGCCACTCCGTCGCCCGTGAGTTCCCAGAGTTGCGCGTCTATTGCCGAGGATCCGCTGGGTCTAGTGCACCTGGGATTTCATTTTGGTGGCGTTGTCATGCGTTTCGTGGAAGTGGCAGGCGTGAGTACAAGGCTCACCGCCTTCTTTAGCACAGGTGCCTTACAGTGCACATTCTCTCACTCGCAGGCGTGCCACTACGGCTGCCGTGATTTGGCAGGAGGTGCCCGACTACTCTCCAACTCCCCTGGGACTATCTACTGCACCCGGGAATCCGTTTTGTCCGCGTTGTCATGCGTTTCGTGGAAGTGGCATGCGTTGTCATACAAGGCTCACCGCCTTCTTTAGCACATGTGCCTCTTAGTGCACAGTCTCTCACTCGCAGGCGTGTCACGCCGACGCCAGTGACTTGCAGGAGGAGCGCGCCTACTCCCCAATTCCCCTGAGACTATCTACTGCACCCGGGAATCCATTTTGGCCGCGTGGTCATTTGTTTCATGCAAGTAGCGGGCGTGAGTACGAGACTCACCGCCTCTTTTAGCACATGTGCCTCATAGTGCACAGCCTCTCACTCGCAGGCGTGCCACACCGGCGCCCGTGATTTGGCAGGAGGTGCGCGCCTATCCCCCGACTCCCCTGGGACTATCTAGTGCACCCGACCATCCGTTTTGGCCGCGTGGTGATGTGTTTCGTGGAAGTAGCAGGCGTGAGTACAAGGCTCACCCTTTCCTCTTGCACACCGTCTCACTCTCACGCATGCCACTCCGTCGCCCGTGATTTCCCGCAGTTGCGCCTCTATTGGCGAGGTTCCCCTGGGTCTAGTGCACCTGCCATTTCATTTTGGTGGCGTTGTCATGCGTTTCGTGGAAGTGGCAGGCGTGAGTACAAGGCTCAGCGCCTTCTTTAGCACATGTGCCTCACAGTGCACAGCCTCTCACTCGCAGGCGTGCCACTACGGCTGCCGTGATTTGGCAGGAGGTGCCCGACTACTCTCCAACTCCCCTGGGACTATCTACTGCACCCGGGAATCCGTTTTGACCGCGTGGTGATGTGTTTCTTTGAAGTAGCAGGCGTGAGTACAAGGCTCACCCCTTCCTCTTGCAGAGCCTCTCACTCTCACGCATACCACTCCGTCGCCCGTGAGTTCCCAGAGTTGCGCGTCTATTGCCGAGGATCCGCTGGGTCTAGTGCACCTGGGATTTCATTTTGGTGGCGTTGTCATGCGTTTCGTGGAAGTGGCAGGCGTGAGAACAAGGCTCACCGCCTCCTTTAGCACAGGTGCCTCACAGTGCACAGCCTCTCACTCGCAGGCGTGCCACTACGGCTGCCGTGATTTGGCAGGAGGTGCCCGACTACTCTCCAACTCCCCTGGGACTATCTACTGCACCCGGGAATCCGTTTTGTCCGCGTTGTCATGCGTTTCGTGGAAGTGGCATGCGTTGTCATACAAGGCTCACCGCCTTCTTTAGCACATGTGCCTCTTAGTGCACAGTCTCTCACTCGCAGGCGTGTCACGCCGACGCCAGTGACTTGCAGGAGGAGCGCGCCTACTCCCCAATTCCCCTGAGACTATCTACTGCACCCGGGAATCCATTTTGGCCGCGTGGTCATTTGTTTCATGCAAGTAGCGGGCGTGAGTACGAGACTCACCGCCTCTTTTAGCACATGTGCCTCATAGTGCACAGCCTCTCACTCGCAGGCGTGCCACACCGGCGCCCTTGATTTGGCAGGAGGTGCGCGCCTATCCCCCGACTCCCCTGGGACTATCTAGTGCACCCGACCATCCGTTTTGGCCGCGTGGTGATGTGTTTCGTGGAAGTAGCAGGCGTGAGTACAAGGCTCACCCTTTCCTCTTGCACACCGTCTCACTCTCACGCATGCCACTCCGTCGCCCGTGATTTCCCGCAGTTGCGCCTCTATTGGCGAGGTTCCCCTGGGTCTAGTGCACCTGCCATTTCATTTTGGTGGCGTTGTCATGCGTTTCGTGGAAGTGGCAGGCGTGAGTACAAGGCTCACCGCCTTCTTTAGCACATGTGCCTCACAGTGCACAGCCTCTCACTCGCAGGCGTGCCACTACGGCTGCCGTGATTTGGCAGGAGGTGCCCGACTACTCTCCAACTCCCCTGGGACTATCTACTGCACCCGGGAATCCGTTTTGTCCGCGTTGTCATGCCTTTCGTGGAAGTGGCATGCGTTGTCATACAAGGCTCACCGCCTTCTTTAGCACATGTGCCTCTTAGTGCACAGTCTCTCACTCGCAGGCGTGTCACGCCGACGCCAGTGACTTGCAGGAGGAGCGCGCCTACTCCCCAATTCCCCTGAGACTATCTACTGCACCCGGGAATCGATTTTGGCCGCGTGGTCATTTGTTTCATGCAAGTAGCGGGCGTGAGTACGAGACTCACCGCCTCTTTTAGCACATGTGCCTCATAGTGCACAGCCTCTCACTCGCAGGCGTGCCACACCGGCGCCCGTGATTTGGCAGGAGGTGCGCGCCTATCCCCCGACTCCCCTGGGACTATCTAGTGCACCCGACCATCCGTTTTGGCCGCGTGGTGATGTGTTTCGTGGAAGTAGCAGGCGTGAGTACAAGGCTCACCCTTTCCTCTTGCACACCGTCCCACTCTCACGCAAGCCACTCCGTCGCCCGTGATTTCCCGCAGTTGCGCCTCTATTGGCGAGGTTCCCCTGGGTCTAGTGCACCTGCCATTTCATTTTGGTGGCGTTGTCATGCGTTTCGTGGAAGTGGCAGGCGTGAGTACAGGACTCACCTCCTTCTTTAGCACATGTGCCTCACAGTGCACAGCCTCTCACTCGCAGGCGTGCCACTACGGCTGCCGTGATTTGGTAGGAGGTGCCCGACTACTCTCCAACTCCCCTGGGACTATCTACTGCACCCGGGAATCCGTTTTGACCGCGTGGTGATGTGTTTCTTGGAAGTAGCAGGCGTGAGTACAAGGCTCACCCCTTCCTCTTGCAGAGCCTCTCACTCTCACGCATGCCACTCCGTCGCCCGTGAGTTCCCAGAGTTGCGCGTCTATTGCCGAGGATCCGCTGGGTCTAGTGCACCTGGGATTTCATTTTGGTGGCGTTGTCATGCGTTTCGTGGAAGTGGCAGGCGTGAGTACAAGGCTCACCGCCTTCTTTAGCACAGGTGCCTTACAGTGCACATTCTCTCACTCGCAGGCGTGCCACTACGGCTGCCGTGATTTGGCAGGAGGTGCCCGACTACTCTCCAACTCCCCTGGGACTATCTACTGCACCCGGGAATCCGTTTTGTCCGCGTTGTCATGCGTTTCGTGGAAGTGGCATGCGTTGTCATACAAGGCTCACCGCCTTCTTTAGCACATGTGCCTCTTAGTGCACAGTCTCTCACTCGCAGGCGTGTCACGCCGACGCCAGTGACTTGCAGGAGGAGCGCGCCTACTCCCCAATTCCCCTGAGACTATCTACTGCACCCGGGAATCCATTTTGGCCGCGTGGTCATTTGTTTCATGCAAGTAGCGGGCGTGAGTACGAGACTCACCGCCTCTTTTAGCACATGTGCCTCATAGTGCACAGCCTCTCACTCGCAGGCGTGCCACACCGGCGCCCGTGATTTGGCAGGAGGTGCGCGCCTATCCCCCGACTCCCCTGGGACTATCTAGTGCACCCGACCATCCGTTTTGGCCGCGTGGTGATGTGTTTCGTGGAAGTAGCAGGCGTGAGTACAAGGCTCACCCTTTCCTCTTGCACACCGTCTCACTCTCACGCATGCCACTCCGTCGCCCGTGATTTCCCGCAGTTGCGCCTCTATTGGCGAGGTTCCCCTGGGTCTAGTGCACCTGCCATTTCATTTTGGTGGCGTTGTCATGCGTTTCGTGGAAGTGGCAGGCGTGAGTACAAGGCTCAGCGCCTTCTTTAGCACATGTGCCTCACAGTGCACAGCCTCTCACTCGCAGGCGTGCCACTACGGCTGCCGTGATTTGGCAGGAGGTGCCCGACTACTCTCCAACTCCCCTGGGACTATCTACTGCACCCGGGAATCCGTTTTGACCGCGTGGTGATGTGTTTCTTGGAAGTAGCAGGCGTGAGTACAAGGCTCACCCCTTCCTCTTGCAGAGCCTCTCACTCTCACGCATACCACTCCGTCGCCCGTGAGTTCCCAGAGTTGCGCGTCTATTGCCGAGGATCCGCTGGGTCTAGTGCACCTGGGATTTCATTTTGGTGGCGTTGTCATGCGTTTCGTGGAAGTGGCAGGCGTGAGAACAAGGCTCACCGCCTCCTTTAGCACAGGTGCCTCACAGTGCACAGCCTCTCACTCGCAGGCGTGCCACTACGGCTGCCGTGATTTGGCAGGAGGTGCCCGACTACTCTCCAACTCCCCTGGGACTATCTACTGCACCCGGGAATCCGTTTTGTCCGCGTTGTCATGCGTTTCGTGGAAGTGGCATGCGTTGTCATACAAGGCTCACCGCCTTCTTTAGCACATGTGCCTCTTAGTGCACAGTCTCTCACTCGCAGGCGTGTCACGCCGACGCCAGTGACTTGCAGGAGGAGCGCGCCTACTCCCCAATTCCCCTGAGACTATCTACTGCACCCGGGAATCCATTTTGGCCGCGTGGTCATTTGTTTCATGCAAGTAGCGGGCGTGAGTACGAGACTCACCGCCTCTTTTAGCACATGTGCCTCATAGTGCACAGCCTCTCACTCGCAGGCGTGCCACACCGGCGCCCTTGATTTGGCAGGAGGTGCGCGCCTATCCCCCGACTCCCCTGGGACTATCTAGTGCACCCGACCATCCGTTTTGGCCGCGTGGTGATGTGTTTCGTGGAAGTAGCAGGCGTGAGTACAAGGCTCACCCTTTCCTCTTGCACACCGTCTCACTCTCACGCATGCCACTCCGTCGCCCGTGATTTCCCGCAGTTGCGCCTCTATTGGCGAGGTTCCCCTGGGTCTAGTGCACCTGCCATTTCATTTTGGTGGCGTTGTCATGCGTTTCGTGGAAGTGGCAGGCGTGAGTACAAGGCTCACCGCCTTCTTTAGCACATGTGCCTCACAGTGCACAGCCTCTCACTCGCAGGCGTGCCACTACGGCTGCCGTGATTTGGCAGGAGGTGCCCGACTACTCTCCAACTCCCCTGGGACTATCTACTGCACCCGGGAATCCGTTTTGTCCGCGTTGTCATGCCTTTCGTGGAAGTGGCATGCGTTGTCATACAAGGCTCACCGCCTTCTTTAGCACATGTGCCTCTTAGTGCACAGTCTCTCACTCGCAGGCGTGTCACGCCGACGCCAGTGACTTGCAGGAGGAGCGCGCCTACTCCCCAATTCCCCTGAGACTATCTACTGCACCCGGGAATCCATTTTGGCCGCGTGGTCATTTGTTTCATGCAAGTAGCGGGCGTGAGTACGAGACTCACCGCCTCTTTTAGCACATGTGCCTCATAGTGCAGAGCCTCTCACTCGCAGGCGTGCCACACCGGCGCCCGTGATTTGGCAGGAGGTGCGCGCCTATCCCCCGACTCCCCTGGGACTATCTAGTGCACCCGACCATCCGTTTTGGCCGCGTGGTGATGTGTTTCGTGGAAGTAGCAGGCGTGAGTACAAGGCTCACCCTTTCCTCTTGCACACCGTCCCACTCTCACGCAAGCCACTCCGTCGCCCGTGATTTCCCGCAGTTGCGCCTCTATTGGCGAGGTTCCCCTGGGTCTAGTGCACCTGCCATTTCATTTTGGTGGCGTTGTCATGCGTTTCGTGGAAGTGGCAGGCGTGAGTACAGGACTCACCTCCTTCTTTAGCACATGTGCCTCACAGTGCACAGCCTCTCACTCGCAGGCGTGCCACTACGGCTGCCGTGATTTGGTAGGAGGTGCCCGACTACTCTCCAACTCCCCTGGGACTATCTACTGCACCCGGGAATCCGTTTTGACCGCGTGGTGATGTGTTTCTTGGAAGTAGCAGGCGTGAGTACAAGGCTCACCCCTTCCTCTTGCAGAGCCTCTCACTCTCACGCATGCCACTCCGTCGCCCGTGAGTTCCCAGAGTTGCGCGTCTATTGCCGAGGATCCGCTGGGTCTAGTGCACCTGGGATTTCATTTTGGTGGCGTTGTCATGCGTTTCGTGGAAGTGGCAGGCGTGAGTACAAGGCTCACCGCCTTCTTTAGCACAGGTGCCTTACAGTGCACATTCTCTCACTCGCAGGCGTGCCACTACGGCTGCCGTGATTTGGCAGGAGGTGCCCGACTACTCTCCAACTCCCCTGGGACTATCTACTGCACCCGGGAATCCGTTTTGTCCGCGTTGTCATGCGTTTCGTGGAAGTGGCATGCGTTGTCATACAAGGCTCACCGCCTTCTTTAGCACATGTGCCTCTTAGTGCACAGTCTCTCACTCGCAGGCGTGTCACGCCGACGCCAGTGACTTGCAGGAGGAGCGCGCCTACTCCCCAATTCCCCTGAGACTATCTACTGCACCCGGGAATCCATTTTGGCCGCGTGGTCATTTGTTTCATGCAAGTAGCGGGCGTGAGTACGAGACTCACCGCCTCTTTTAGCACATGTGCCTCATAGTGCACAGCCTCTCACTCGCAGGCGTGCCACACCGGCGCCCGTGATTTGGCAGGAGGTGCGCGCCTATCCCCCGACTCCCCTGGGACTATCTAGTGCACCCGACCATCCGTTTTGGCCGCGTGGTGATGTGTTTCGTGGAAGTAGCAGGCGTGAGTACAAGGCTCACCCTTTCCTCTTGCACACCGTCTCACTCTCACGCATGCCACTCCGTCGCCCGTGATTTCCCGCAGTTGCGCCTCTATTGGCGAGGTTCCCCTGGGTCTAGTGCACCTGCCATTTCATTTTGGTGGCGTTGTCATGCGTTTCGTGGAAGTGGCAGGCGTGAGTACAAGGCTCAGCGCCTTCTTTAGCACATGTGCCTCACAGTGCACAGCCTCTCACTCGCAGGCGTGCCACTACGGCTGCCGTGATTTGGCAGGAGGTGCCCGACTACTCTCCAACTCCCCTGGGACTATCTACTGCACCCGGGAATCCGTTTTGACCGCGTGGTGATGTGTTTCTTGGAAGTAGCAGGCGTGAGTACAAGGCTCACCCCTTCCTCTTGCAGAGCCTCTCACTCTCACGCATACCACTCCGTCGCCCGTGAGTTCCCAGAGTTGCGCGTCTATTGCCGAGGATCCGCTGGGTCTAGTGCACCTGGGATTTCATTTTGGTGGCGTTGTCATGCGTTTCGTGGAAGTGGCAGGCGTGAGAACAAGGCTCACCGCCTCCTTTAGCACAGGTGCCTCACAGTGCACAGCCTCTCACTCGCAGGCGTGCCACTACGGCTGCCGTGATTTGGCAGGAGGTGCCCGACTACTCTCCAACTCCCCTGGGACTATCTACTGCACCCGGGAATCCGTTTTGTCCGCGTTGTCATGCGTTTCGTGGAAGTGGCATGCGTTGTCATACAAGGCTCACCGCCTTCTTTAGCACATGTGCCTCTTAGTGCACAGTCTCTCACTCGCAGGCGTGTCACGCCGACGCCAGTGACTTGCAGGAGGAGCGCGCCTACTCCCCAATTCCCCTGAGACTATCTACTGCACCCGGGAATCCATTTTGGCCGCGTGGTCATTTGTTTCATGCAAGTAGCGGGCGTGAGTACGAGACTCACCGCCTCTTTTAGCACATGTGCCTCATAGTGCACAGCCTCTTACTCGCAGGCGTGCCACACCGGCGCCCTTGATTTGGCAGGAGGTGCGCGCCTATCCCCCGACTCCCCTGGGACTATCTAGTGCACCCGACCATCCGTTTTGGCCGCGTGGTGATGTGTTTCGTGGAAGTAGCAGGCGTGAGTACAAGGCTCACCCTTTCCTCTTGCACACCGTCTCACTCTCACGCATGCCACTCCGTCGCCCGTGATTTCCCGCAGTTGCGCCTCTATTGGCGAGGTTCCCCTGGGTCTAGTGCACCTGCCATTTCATTTTGGTGGCGTTGTCATGCGTTTCGTGGAAGTGGCAGGCGTGAGTACAAGGCTCACCGCCTTCTTTAGCACATGTGCCTCACAGTGCACAGCCTCTCACTCGCAGGCGTGCCACTACGGCTGCCGTGATTTGGCAGGAGGTGCCCGACTACTCTCCAACTCCCCTGGGACTATCTACTGCACCCGGGAATCCGTTTTGTCCGCGTTGTCATGCCTTTCGTGGAAGTGGCATGCGTTGTCATACAAGGCTCACCGCCTTCTTTAGCACATGTGCCTCTTAGTGCACAGTCTCTCACTCGCAGGCGTGTCACGCCGACGCCAGTGACTTGCAGGAGGAGCGCGCCTACTCCCCAATTCCCCTGAGACTATCTACTGCACCCGGGAATCCATTTTGGCCGCGTGGTCATTTGTTTCATGCAAGTAGCGGGCGTGAGTACGAGACTCACCGCCTCTTTTAGCACATGTGCCTCATAGTGCACAGCCTCTCACTCGCAGGCGTGCCACACCGGCGCCCGTGATTTGGCAGGAGGTGCGCGCCTATCCCCCGACTCCCCTGGGACTATCTAGTGCACCCGACCATCCGTTTTGGCCGCGTGGTGATGTGTTTCGTGGAAGTAGCAGGCGTGAGTACAAGGCTCACCCTTTCCTCTTGCACACCGTCCCACTCTCACGCAAGCCACTCCGTCGCCCGTGATTTCCCGCAGTTGCGCCTCTATTGGCGAGGTTCCCCTGGGTCTAGTGCACCTGCCATTTCATTTTGGTGGCGTTGTCATGCGTTTCGTGGAAGTGGCAGGCGTGAGTACAGGACTCACCTCCTTCTTTAGCACATGTGCCTCACAGTGCACAGCCTCTCACTCGCAGGCGTGCCACTACGGCTGCCGTGATTTGGTAGGAGGTGCCCGACTACTCTCCAACTCCCCTGGGACTATCTACTGCACCCGGGAATCCGTTTTGACCGCGTGGTGATGTGTTTCTTGGAAGTAGCAGGCGTGAGTACAAGGCTCACCCCTTCCTCTTGCAGAGCCTCTCACTCTCACGCATGCCACTCCGTCGCCCGTGAGTTCCCAGAGTTGCGCGTCTATTGCCGAGGATCCGCTGGGTCTAGTGCACCTGGGATTTCATTTTGGTGGCGTTGTCATGCGTTTCGTGGAAGTGGCAGGCGTGAGTACAAGGCTCACCGCCTTCTTTAGCACAGGTGCCTTACAGTGCACATTCTCTCACTCGCAGGCGTGCCACTACGGCTGCCGTGATTTGGCAGGAGGTGCCCGACTACTCTCCAACTCCCCTGGGACTATCTACTGCACCCGGGAATCCGTTTTGTCCGCGTTGTCATGCGTTTCGTGGAAGTGGCATGCGTTGTCATACAAGGCTCACCGCCTTCTTTAGCACATGTGCCTCTTAGTGCACAGTCTCTCACTCGCAGGCGTGTCACGCCGACGCCAGTGACTTGCAGGAGGAGCGCGCCTACTCCCCAATTCCCCTGAGACTATCTACTGCACCCGGGAATCCATTTTGGCCGCGTGGTCATTTGTTTCATGCAAGTAGCGGGCGTGAGTACGAGACTCACCGCCTCTTTTAGCACATGTGCCTCATAGTGCACAGCCTCTCACTCGCAGGCGTGCCACACCGGCGCCCGTGATTTGGCAGGAGGTGCGCGCCTATCCCCCGACTCCCCTGGGACTATCTAGTGCACCCGACCATCCGTTTTGGCCGCGTGGTGATGTGTTTCGTGGAAGTAGCAGGCGTGAGTACAAGGCTCACCCTTTCCTCTTGCACACCGTCTCACTCTCACGCATGCCACTCCGTCGCCCGTGATTTCCCGCAGTTGCGCCTCTATTGGCGAGGTTCCCCTGGGTCTAGTGCACCTGCCATTTCATTTTGGTGGCGTTGTCATGCGTTTCGTGGAAGTGGCAGGCGTGAGTACAAGGCTCAGCGCCTTCTTTAGCACATGTGCCTCACAGTGCACAGCCTCTCACTCGCAGGCGTGCCACTACGGCTGCCGTGATTTGGCAGGAGGTGCCCGACTACTCTCCAACTCCCCTGGGACTATCTACTGCACCCGGGAATCCGTTTTGACCGCGTGGTGATGTGTTTCTTGGAAGTAGCAGGCGTGAGTACAAGGCTCACCCCTTCCTCTTGCAGAGCCTCTCACTCTCACGCATACCACTCCGTCGCCCGTGAGTTCCCAGAGTTGCGCGTCTATTGCCGAGGATCCGCTGGGTCTAGTGCACCTGGGATTTCATTTTGGTGGCGTTGTCATGCGTTTCGTGGAAGTGGCAGGCGTGAGAACAAGGCTCACCGCCTCCTTTAGCACAGGTGCCTCACAGTGCACAGCCTCTCACTCGCAGGCGTGCCACTACGGCTGCCGTGATTTGGCAGGAGGTGCCCGACTACTCTCCAACTCCCCTGGGACTATCTACTGCACCCGGGAATCCGTTTTGTCCGCGTTGTCATGCGTTTCGTGGAAGTGGCATGCGTTGTCATACAAGGCTCACCGCCTTCTTTAGCACATGTGCCTCTTAGTGCACAGTCTCTCACTCGCAGGCGTGTCACGCCGACGCCAGTGACTTGCAGGAGGAGCGCGCCTACTCCCCAATTCCCCTGAGACTATCTACTGCACCCGGGAATCCATTTTGGCCGCGTGGTCATTTGTTTCATGCAAGTAGCGGGCGTGAGTACGAGACTCACCGCCTCTTTTAGCACATGTGCCTCATAGTGCACAGCCTCTCACTCGCAGGCGTGCCACACCGGCGCCCTTGATTTGGCAGGAGGTGCGCGCCTATCCCCCGACTCCCCTGGGACTATCTAGTGCACCCGACCATCCGTTTTGGCCGCGTGGTGATGTGTTTCGTGGAAGTAGCAGGCGTGAGTACAAGGCTCACCCTTTCCTCTTGCACACCGTCTCACTCTCACGCATGCCACTCCGTCGCCCGTGATTTCCCGCAGTTGCGCCTCTATTGGCGAGGTTCCCCTGGGTCTAGTGCACCTGCCATTTCATTTTGGTGGCGTTGTCATGCGTTTCGTGGAAGTGGCAGGCGTGAGTACAAGGCTCACCGCCTTCTTTAGCACATGTGCCTCACAGTGCACAGCCTCTCACTCGCAGGCGTGCCACTACGGCTGCCGTGATTTGGCAGGAGGTGCCCGACTACTCTCCAACTCCCCTGGGACTATCTACTGCACCCGGGAATCCGTTTTGTCCGCGTTGTCATGCCTTTCGTGGAAGTGGCATGCGTTGTCATACAAGGCTCACCGCCTTCTTTAGCACATGTGCCTCTTAGTGCACAGTCTCTCACTCGCAGGCGTGTCACGCCGACGCCAGTGACTTGCAGGAGGAGCGCGCCTACTCCCCAATTCCCCTGAGACTATCTACTGCACCCGGGAATCCATTTTGGCCGCGTGGTCATTTGTTTCATGCAAGTAGCGGGCGTGAGTACGAGACTCACCGCCTCTTTTAGCACATGTGCCTCATAGTGCACAGCCTCTCACTCGCAGGCGTGCCACACCGGCGCCCGTGATTTGGCAGGAGGTGCGCGCCTATCCCCCGACTCCCCTGGGACTATCTAGTGCACCCGACCATCCGTTTTGGCCGCGTGGTGATGTGTTTCGTGGAAGTAGCAGGCGTGAGTACAAGGCTCACCCTTTCCTCTTGCACACCGTCCCACTCTCACGCAAGCCACTCCGTCGCCCGTGATTTCCCGCAGTTGCGCCTCTATTGGCGAGGTTCCCCTGGGTCTAGTGCACCTGCCATTTCATTTTGGTGGCGTTGTCATGCGTTTCGTGGAAGTGGCAGGCGTGAGTACAGGACTCACCTCCTTCTTTAGCACATGTGCCTCACAGTGCACAGCCTCTCACTCGCAGGCGTGCCACTACGGCTGCCGTGATTTGGTAGGAGGTGCCCGACTACTCTCCAACTCCCCTGGGACTATCTACTGCACCCGGGAATCCGTTTTGACCGCGTGGTGATGTGTTTCTTGGAAGTAGCAGGCGTGAGTACAAGGCTCACCCCTTCCTCTTGCAGAGCCTCTCACTCTCACGCATGCCACTCCGTCGCCCGTGAGTTCCCAGAGTTGCGCGTCTATTGCCGAGGATCCGCTGGGTCTAGTGCACCTGGGATTTCATTTTGGTGGCGTTGTCATGCGTTTCGTGGAAGTGGCAGGCGTGAGTACAAGGCTCACCGCCTTCTTTAGCACAGGTGCCTTACAGTGCACATTCTCTCACTCGCAGGCGTGCCACTACGGCTGCCGTGATTTGGCAGGAGGTGCCCGACTACTCTCCAACTCCCCTGGGACTATCTACTGCACCCGGGAATCCGTTTTGTCCGCGTTGTCATGCGTTTCGTGGAAGTGGCATGCGTTGTCATACAAGGCTCACCGCCTTCTTTAGCACATGTGCCTCTTAGTGCACAGTCTCTCACTCGCAGGCGTGTCACGCCGACGCCAGTGACTTGCAGGAGGAGCGCGCCTACTCCCCAATTCCCCTGAGACTATCTACTGCACCCGGGAATCCATTTTGGCCGCGTGGTCATTTGTTTCATGCAAGTAGCGGGCGTGAGTACGAGACTCACCGCCTCTTTTAGCACATGTGCCTCATAGTGCACAGCCTCTCACTCGCAGGCGTGCCACACCGGCGCCCGTGATTTGGCAGGAGGTGCGCGCCTATCCCCCGACTCCCCTGGGACTATCTAGTGCACCCGACCATCCGTTTTGGCCGCGTGGTGATGTGTTTCGTGGAAGTAGCAGGCGTGAGTACAAGGCTCACCCTTTCCTCTTGCACACCGTCTCACTCTCACGCATGCCACTCCGTCGCCCGTGATTTCCCGCAGTTGCGCCTCTATTGGCGAGGTTCCCCTGGGTCTAGTGCACCTGCCATTTCATTTTGGTGGCGTTGTCATGCGTTTCGTGGAAGTGGCAGGCGTGAGTACAAGGCTCAGCGCCTTCTTTAGCACATGTGCCTCACAGTGCACAGCCTCTCACTCGCAGGCGTGCCACTACGGCTGCCGTGATTTGGCAGGAGGTGCCCGACTACTCTCCAACTCCCCTGGGACTATCTACTGCACCCGGGAATCCGTTTTGACCGCGTGGTGATGTGTTTCTTTGAAGTAGCAGGCGTGAGTACAAGGCTCACCCCTTCCTCTTGCAGAGCCTCTCACTCTCACGCATACCACTCCGTCGCCCGTGAGTTCCCAGAGTTGCGCGTCTATTGCCGAGGATCCGCTGGGTCTAGTGCACCTGGGATTTCATTTTGGTGGCGTTGTCATGCGTTTCGTGGAAGTGGCAGGCGTGAGAACAAGGCTCACCGCCTCCTTTAGCACAGGTGCCTCACAGTGCACAGCCTCTCACTCGCAGGCGTGCCACTACGGCTGCCGTGATTTGGCAGGAGGTGCCCGACTACTCTCCAACTCCCCTGGGACTATCTACTGCACCCGGGAATCCGTTTTGTCCGCGTTGTCATGCGTTTCGTGGAAGTGGCATGCGTTGTCATACAAGGCTCACCGCCTTCTTTAGCACATGTGCCTCTTAGTGCACAGTCTCTCACTCGCAGGCGTGTCACGCCGACGCCAGTGACTTGCAGGAGGAGCGCGCCTACTCCCCAATTCCCCTGAGACTATCTACTGCACCCGGGAATCCATTTTGGCCGCGTGGTCATTTGTTTCATGCAAGTAGCGGGCGTGAGTACGAGACTCACCGCCTCTTTTAGCACATGTGCCTCATAGTGCACAGCCTCTCACTCGCAGGCGTGCCACACCGGCGCCCTTGATTTGGCAGGAGGTGCGCGCCTATCCCCCGACTCCCCTGGGACTATCTAGTGCACCCGACCATCCGTTTTGGCCGCGTGGTGATGTGTTTCGTGGAAGTAGCAGGCGTGAGTACAAGGCTCACCCTTTCCTCTTGCACACCGTCTCACTCTCACGCATGCCACTCCGTCGCCCGTGATTTCCCGCAGTTGCGCCTCTATTGGCGAGGTTCCCCTGGGTCTAGTGCACCTGCCATTTCATTTTGGTGGCGTTGTCATGCGTTTCGTGGAAGTGGCAGGCGTGAGTACAAGGCTCACCGCCTTCTTTAGCACATGTGCCTCACAGTGCACAGCCTCTCACTCGCAGGCGTGCCACTACGGCTGCCGTGATTTGGCAGGAGGTGCCCGACTACTCTCCAACTCCCCTGGGACTATCTACTGCACCCGGGAATCCGTTTTGTCCGCGTTGTCATGCCTTTCGTGGAAGTGGCATGCGTTGTCATACAAGGCTCACCGCCTTCTTTAGCACATGTGCCTCTTAGTGCACAGTCTCTCACTCGCAGGCGTGTCACGCCGACGCCAGTGACTTGCAGGAGGAGCGCGCCTACTCCCCAATTCCCCTGAGACTATCTACTGCACCCGGGAATCGATTTTGGCCGCGTGGTCATTTGTTTCATGCAAGTAGCGGGCGTGAGTACGAGACTCACCGCCTCTTTTAGCACATGTGCCTCATAGTGCACAGCCTCTCACTCGCAGGCGTGCCACACCGGCGCCCGTGATTTGGCAGGAGGTGCGCGCCTATCCCCCGACTCCCCTGGGACTATCTAGTGCACCCGACCATCCGTTTTGGCCGCGTGGTGATGTGTTTCGTGGAAGTAGCAGGCGTGAGTACAAGGCTCACCCTTTCCTCTTGCACACCGTCCCACTCTCACGCAAGCCACTCCGTCGCCCGTGATTTCCCGCAGTTGCGCCTCTATTGGCGAGGTTCCCCTGGGTCTAGTGCACCTGCCATTTCATTTTGGTGGCGTTGTCATGCGTTTCGTGGAAGTGGCAGGCGTGAGTACAGGACTCACCTCCTTCTTTAGCACATGTGCCTCACAGTGCACAGCCTCTCACTCGCAGGCGTGCCACTACGGCTGCCGTGATTTGGTAGGAGGTGCCCGACTACTCTCCAACTCCCCTGGGACTATCTACTGCACCCGGGAATCCGTTTTGACCGCGTGGTGATGTGTTTCTTGGAAGTAGCAGGCGTGAGTACAAGGCTCACCCCTTCCTCTTGCAGAGCCTCTCACTCTCACGCATGCCACTCCGTCGCCCGTGAGTTCCCAGAGTTGCGCGTCTATTGCCGAGGATCCGCTGGGTCTAGTGCACCTGGGATTTCATTTTGGTGGCGTTGTCATGCGTTTCGTGGAAGTGGCAGGCGTGAGTACAAGGCTCACCGCCTTCTTTAGCACAGGTGCCTTACAGTGCACATTCTCTCACTCGCAGGCGTGCCACTACGGCTGCCGTGATTTGGCAGGAGGTGCCCGACTACTCTCCAACTCCCCTGGGACTATCTACTGCACCCGGGAATCCGTTTTGTCCGCGTTGTCATGCGTTTCGTGGAAGTGGCATGCGTTGTCATACAAGGCTCACCGCCTTCTTTAGCACATGTGCCTCTTAGTGCACAGTCTCTCACTCGCAGGCGTGTCACGCCGACGCCAGTGACTTGCAGGAGGAGCGCGCCTACTCCCCAATTCCCCTGAGACTATCTACTGCACCCGGGAATCCATTTTGGCCGCGTGGTCATTTGTTTCATGCAAGTAGCGGGCGTGAGTACGAGACTCACCGCCTCTTTTAGCACATGTGCCTCATAGTGCACAGCCTCTCACTCGCAGGCGTGCCACACCGGCGCCCGTGATTTGGCAGGAGGTGCGCGCCTATCCCCCGACTCCCCTGGGACTATCTAGTGCACCCGACCATCCGTTTTGGCCGCGTGGTGATGTGTTTCGTGGAAGTAGCAGGCGTGAGTACAAGGCTCACCCTTTCCTCTTGCACACCGTCTCACTCTCACGCATGCCACTCCGTCGCCCGTGATTTCCCGCAGTTGCGCCTCTATTGGCGAGGTTCCCCTGGGTCTAGTGCACCTGCCATTTCATTTTGGTGGCGTTGTCATGCGTTTCGTGGAAGTGGCAGGCGTGAGTACAAGGCTCAGCGCCTTCTTTAGCACATGTGCCTCACAGTGCACAGCCTCTCACTCGCAGGCGTGCCACTACGGCTGCCGTGATTTGGCAGGAGGTGCCCGACTACTCTCCAACTCCCCTGGGACTATCTACTGCACCCGGGAATCCGTTTTGACCGCGTGGTGATGTGTTTCTTGGAAGTAGCAGGCGTGAGTACAAGGCTCACCCCTTCCTCTTGCAGAGCCTCTCACTCTCACGCATACCACTCCGTCGCCCGTGAGTTCCCAGAGTTGCGCGTCTATTGCCGAGGATCCGCTGGGTCTAGTGCACCTGGGATTTCATTTTGGTGGCGTTGTCATGCGTTTCGTGGAAGTGGCAGGCGTGAGAACAAGGCTCACCGCCTCCTTTAGCACAGGTGCCTCACAGTGCACAGCCTCTCACTCGCAGGCGTGCCACTACGGCTGCCGTGATTTGGCAGGAGGTGCCCGACTACTCTCCAACTCCCCTGGGACTATCTACTGCACCCGGGAATCCGTTTTGTCCGCGTTGTCATGCGTTTCGTGGAAGTGGCATGCGTTGTCATACAAGGCTCACCGCCTTCTTTAGCACATGTGCCTCTTAGTGCACAGTCTCTCACTCGCAGGCGTGTCACGCCGACGCCAGTGACTTGCAGGAGGAGCGCGCCTACTCCCCAATTCCCCTGAGACTATCTACTGCACCCGGGAATCCATTTTGGCCGCGTGGTCATTTGTTTCATGCAAGTAGCGGGCGTGAGTACGAGACTCACCGCCTCTTTTAGCACATGTGCCTCATAGTGCACAGCCTCTCACTCGCAGGCGTGCCACACCGGCGCCCTTGATTTGGCAGGAGGTGCGCGCCTATCCCCCGACTCCCCTGGGACTATCTAGTGCACCCGACCATCCGTTTTGGCCGCGTGGTGATGTGTTTCGTGGAAGTAGCAGGCGTGAGTACAAGGCTCACCCTTTCCTCTTGCACACCGTCTCACTCTCACGCATGCCACTCCGTCGCCCGTGATTTCCCGCAGTTGCGCCTCTATTGGCGAGGTTCCCCTGGGTCTAGTGCACCTGCCATTTCATTTTGGTGGCGTTGTCATGCGTTTCGTGGAAGTGGCAGGCGTGAGTACAAGGCTCACCGCCTTCTTTAGCACATGTGCCTCACAGTGCACAGCCTCTCACTCGCAGGCGTGCCACTACGGCTGCCGTGATTTGGCAGGAGGTGCCCGACTACTCTCCAACTCCCCTGGGACTATCTACTGCACCCGGGAATCCGTTTTGTCCGCGTTGTCATGCCTTTCGTGGAAGTGGCATGCGTTGTCATACAAGGCTCACCGCCTTCTTTAGCACATGTGCCTCTTAGTGCACAGTCTCTCACTCGCAGGCGTGTCACGCCGACGCCAGTGACTTGCAGGAGGAGCGCGCCTACTCCCCAATTCCCCTGAGACTATCTACTGCACCCGGGAATCCATTTTGGCCGCGTGGTCATTTGTTTCATGCAAGTAGCGGGCGTGAGTACGAGACTCACCGCCTCTTTTAGCACATGTGCCTCATAGTGCACAGCCTCTCACTCGCAGGCGTGCCACACCGGCGCCCGTGATTTGGCAGGAGGTGCGCGCCTATCCCCCGACTCCCCTGGGACTATCTAGTGCACCCGACCATCCGTTTTGGCCGCGTGGTGATGTGTTTCGTGGAAGTAGCAGGCGTGAGTACAAGGCTCACCCTTTCCTCTTGCACACCGTCCCACTCTCACGCAAGCCACTCCGTCGCCCGTGATTTCCCGCAGTTGCGCCTCTATTGGCGAGGTTCCCCTGGGTCTAGTGCACCTGCCATTTCATTTTGGTGGCGTTGTCATGCGTTTCGTGGAAGTGGCAGGCGTGAGTACAGGACTCACCTCCTTCTTTAGCACATGTGCCTCACAGTGCACAGCCTCTCACTCGCAGGCGTGCCACTACGGCTGCCGTGATTTGGTAGGAGGTGCCCGACTACTCTCCAACTCCCCTGGGACTATCTACTGCACCCGGGAATCCGTTTTGACCGCGTGGTGATGTGTTTCTTGGAAGTAGCAGGCGTGAGTACAAGGCTCACCCCTTCCTCTTGCAGAGCCTCTCACTCTCACGCATGCCACTCCGTCGCCCGTGAGTTCCCAGAGTTGCGCGTCTATTGCCGAGGATCCGCTGGGTCTAGTGCACCTGGGATTTCATTTTGGTGGCGTTGTCATGCGTTTCGTGGAAGTGGCAGGCGTGAGTACAAGGCTCACCGCCTTCTTTAGCACAGGTGCCTTACAGTGCACATTCTCTCACTCGCAGGCGTGCCACTACGGCTGCCGTGATTTGGCAGGAGGTGCCCGACTACTCTCCAACTCCCCTGGGACTATCTACTGCACCCGGAATCCGTTTTGTCCGCGTTGTCATGCGTTTCGTGGAAGTGGCATGCGTTGTCATACAAGGCTCACCGCCTTCTTTAGCACATGTGCCTCTTAGTGCACAGTCTCTCACTCGCAGGCGTGTCACGCCGACGCCAGTGACTTGCAGGAGGAGCGCGCCTACTCCCCAATTCCCCTGAGACTATCTACTGCACCCGGGAATCCATTTTGGCCGCGTGGTCATTTGTTTCATGCAAGTAGCGGGCGTGAGTACGAGACTCACCGCCTCTTTTAGCACATGTGCCTCATAGTGCACAGCCTCTCACTCGCAGGCGTGCCACACCGGCGCCCGTGATTTGGCAGGAGGTGCGCGCCTATCCCCCGACTCCCCTGGGACTATCTAGTGCACCCGACCATCCGTTTTGGCCGCGTGGTGATGTGTTTCGTGGAAGTAGCAGGCGTGAGTACAAGGCTCACCCTTTCCTCTTGCACACCGTCTCACTCTCACGCATGCCACTCCGTCGCCCGTGATTTCCCGCAGTTGCGCCTCTATTGGCGAGGTTCCCCTGGGTCTAGTGCACCTGCCATTTCATTTTGGTGGCGTTGTCATGCGTTTCGTGGAAGTGGCAGGCGTGAGTACAAGGCTCAGCGCCTTCTTTAGCACATGTGCCTCACAGTGCACAGCCTCTCACTCGCAGGCGTGCCACTACGGCTGCCGTGATTTGGCAGGAGGTGCCCGACTACTCTCCAACTCCCCTGGGACTATCTACTGCACCCGGGAATCCGTTTTGACCGCGTGGTGATGTGTTTCTTGGAAGTAGCAGGCGTGAGTACAAGGCTCACCCCTTCCTCTTGCAGAGCCTCTCACTCTCACGCATACCACTCCGTCGCCCGTGAGTTCCCAGAGTTGCGCGTCTATTGCCGAGGATCCGCTGGGTCTAGTGCACCTGGGATTTCATTTTGGTGGCGTTGTCATGCGTTTCGTGGAAGTGGCAGGCGTGAGAACAAGGCTCACCGCCTCCTTTAGCACAGGTGCCTCACAGTGCACAGCCTCTCACTCGCAGGCGTGCCACTACGGCTGCCGTGATTTGGCAGGAGGTGCCCGACTACTCTCCAACTCCCCTGGGACTATCTACTGCACCCGGGAATCCGTTTTGTCCGCGTTGTCATGCGTTTCGTGGAAGTGGCATGCGTTGTCATACAAGGCTCACACCTCTTCTTAGCACATGTGCCTCTTAGTGCACAGTCTCTCACTCGCAGGCGTGTCACGCCGACGCCAGTGACTTGCAGGAGGGCGCGCCTACTCCCCAATTCCCCTGAGACTATCTACTGCACCCGGGAATCCATTTTGGCCGCGTGGTCATTTGTTTCATGCAAAGTAGCGGGCGTGAGTTACGAGACTCCCGCCTCTTTTAGCACATGTGCCTCATAGTGCACAGTCTCTCACTCGCAGGCGTG
>NW_028290825.1:0-140767 GCF_964205215.1 Stylophora pistillata | reverse complement strand
CCGGGAAAGCACGGGCGACGGAGTGGCATGCGTGAGAGTGAGAGGCTGTGCAAGGTGTACGGGCTGAGCCTTGTACTCACGCCTGCCACTTCCACGAAACACATCACTACGCGGCAAGAACGGGTTCCCGGGTGCAGTAGATAGTCCCAGGGGAGTTGGAGAGTAGTCGGGCACCTCCTGCCAAATCACGGCAGCCGTAGTGGCACGCCTGCAATTGAGAGGCTGTGCACTGTGAGGCACATGTGCTAAAGAAGGCGGTCAGTCTTGTACTCACGCCTGCCACTTCCACGAAACACATCACCACGCGGCCAAAACGGATTCCCGGGTGCAGTAGATAGTCCCAGGGGAGTTGGAGAGTAGTCGGGCACCTCCTGCCAAATCACGGCGGCCGTAGTGGCACGCCTGCGAGTGAGAGGCTGTGCACTATGAGGCACATGTGCTAAAGAAGGCGGTGAGCCTTGTCCTCACGCCTGCCACTTCCACCAAACGCATGACAACGCCACCAAAATGAAATCCCAGGTGCACTAGACCCAGGGAAACCTCGGCAATAGACGCGCAACTCCGGGAAAGCACGGGCGACGGAGTGGCATGCGTGAGAGTGAGAGGCTGTGCAAGGTGTACGGGCTGAGCCTTGTACTCACGCCTGCCACTTCCACGAAACACATCACCACGCGGCCAAAACTTATTCCCGGGTGAAGTAGATAGTCCCAGGGGAGTTGGGGAGTAGGCGCGCACCTCCTGCCAGATCACGGCGGCCGTAGTGGCACGCCTGCGAGTGAGAGGCTGTGCACTATGAGGCACATGTGCTAAAGAAGGCGGTGAGCCTTGTACTCACGCCTGCCACTTCCACCAAACGCATGACAACGCCACCAAAATGAAATCCCAGGTGCACTAGACCCAGGGAAACCTCGGCAATAGACGCGCAACTCCGGGAAAGCACGGGCGACGGAGTGGCATGCGTGAGAGTGAGAGGCTGTGCAAGGTGTACGGGCTGAGCCTTGTACTCACGCCTGCCACTTCCACGAAACACATCACCACGCGGCCAAAACTTATTCCCGGGTGAAGTAGATAGTCCCAGGGGAGTTGGGGAGTAGGCGCGCACCTCCTGCCAGATCACGGCGGCCGTAGTGGCACGCCTGCGAGTGAGAGGCTGTGCACTATGAGGCACATGTGCTAAAGAAGGCGGTGAGCCTTGTACTCACGCCTGCCACTTCCACCAAACGCATGACAACGCCACCAAAATGAAATCCCAGGTGCACTAGACGCAGGGAAACCTCGGCAATAGACGCGCAACTCCGGGAAAGCACGGGCGACGAAGTGGCATGCGTGAGAGTGAGAGGCTGTGCAAGGTGTAAGGGCTGAGCCTTGTACTCACGCCTGCCACTTCCACGAAACACATCACTACGCGGCAAGAACGGGTTCCCGGGTGCAGTAGATAGTCCCAGGGGAGTTGGAGAGTAGTCGGGCACCTCCTGCCAAATCACGGCAGCCGTAGTGGCACGCCTGCAATTGAGAGGCTGTGCACTGTGAGGCACATGTGCTAAAGAAGGCGGTCAGTCTTGTACTCACGCCTGCCACTTCCACGAAACACATCACCACGCGGCCAAAACGGATTCCCGGGTGCAGTAGATAGTCCCAGGGGAGTTGGAGAGTAGTCGGGCACCTCCTGCCAAATCACGGCGGCCGTAGTGGCACGCCTGCGAGTGAGAGGCTGTGCACTATGAGGCACATGTGCTAAAGAAGGCGGTGAGCCTTGTCCTCACGCCTGCCACTTCCACCAAACGCATGACAACGCCACCAAAATGAAATCCCAGGTGCACTAGACCCAGGGAAACCTCGGCAATAGACGCGCAACTCCGGGAAAGCACGGGCGACGGAGTGGCATGCGTGAGAGTGAGAGGCTGTGCAAGGTGTACGGGCTGAGCCTTGTACTCACGCCTGCCACTTCCACGAAACACATCACCACGCGGCCAAAACTTATTCCCGGGTGAAGTAGATAGTCCCAGGGGAGTTGGGGAGTAGGCGCGCACCTCCTGCCAGATCACGGCGGCCGTAGTGGCACGCCTGCGAGTGAGAGGCTGTGCACTATGAGGCACATGTGCTAAAGAAGGCGGTGAGCCTTGTACTCACGCCTGCCACTTCCACCAAACGCATGACAACGCCACCAAAATGAAATCCCAGGTGCACTAGACGCAGGGAAACCTCGGCAATAGACGCGCAACTCCGGGAAAGCACGGGCGACGAAGTGGCATGCGTGAGAGTGAGAGGCTGTGCAAGGTGTAAGGGCTGAGCCTTGTACTCACGCCTGCCACTTCCACGAAACACATCACTACGCGGCAAGAACGGGTTCCCGGGTGCAGTAGATAGTCCCAGGGGAGTTGGAGAGTAGTCGGGCACCTCCTGCCAAATCACGGCAGCCGTAGTGGCACGCCTGCAATTGAGAGGCTGTGCACTGTGAGGCACATGTGCTAAAGAAGGCGGTCAGTCTTGTACTCACGCCTGCCACTTCCACGAAACACATCACCACGCGGCCAAAACGGATTCCCGGGTGCAGTAGATAGTCCCAGGGGAGTTGGAGAGTAGTCGGGCACCTCCTGCCAAATCACGGCGGCCGTAGTGGCACGCCTGCGAGTGAGAGGCTGTGCACTATGAGGCACATGTGCTAAAGAAGGCGGTGAGCCTTGTCCTCACGCCTGCCACTTCCACCAAACGCATGACAACGCCACCAAAATGAAATCCCAGGTGCACTAGACCCAGGGAAACCTCGGCAATAGACGCGCAACTCCGGGAAAGCACGGGCGACGGAGTGGCATGCGTGAGAGTGAGAGGCTGTGCAAGGTGTACGGGCTGAGCCTTGTACTCACGCCTGCCACTTCCACGAAACACATCACCACGCGGCCAAAACTTATTCCCGGGTGAAGTAGATAGTCCCAGGGGAGTTGGGGAGTAGGCGCGCACCTCCTGCCAGATCACGGCGGCCGTAGTGGCACGCCTGCGAGTGAGAGGCTGTGCACTATGAGGCACATGTGCTAAAGAAGGCGGTGAGCCTTGTACTCACGCCTGCCACTTCCACCAAACGCATGACAACGCCACCAAAATGAAATCCCAGGTGCACTAGACCCAGGGAAACCTCGGCAATAGACGCGCAACTCCGGGAAAGCACGGGCGACGGAGTGGCATGCGTGAGAGTGAGAGGCTGTGCAAGGTGTACGGGCTGAGCCTTGTACTCACGCCTGCCACTTCCACGAAACACATCACTACGCGGCAAGAACGGGTTCCCGGGTGCAGTAGATAGTCCCAGGGGAGTTGGAGAGTAGTCGGGCACCTCCTGCCAAATCACGGCAGCCGTAGTGGCACGCCTGCAATTGAGAGGCTGTGCACTGTGAGGCACATGTGCTAAAGAAGGCGGTCAGTCTTGTACTCACGCCTGCCACTTCCACGAAACACATCACCACGCGGCCAAAACGGATTCCCGGGTGCAGTAGATAGTCCCAGGGGAGTTGGAGAGTAGTCGGGCACCTCCTGCCAAATCACGGCGGCCGTAGTGGCACGCCTGCGAGTGAGAGGCTGTGCACTATGAGGCACATGTGCTAAAGAAGGCGGTGAGCCTTGTACTCACGCCTGCCACTTCCACCAAACGCATGACAACGCCACCAAAATGAAATCCCAGGTGCACTAGACCCAGGGAAACCTCGGCAATAGACGCGCAACTCCGGGAAAGCACGGGCGACGGAGTGGCATGCGTGAGAGTGAGAGGCTGTGCAAGGTGTACGGGCTGAGCCTTGTACTCACGCCTGCCACTTCCACGAAACACATCACCACGCGGCCAAAACTTATTCCCGGGTGAAGTAGATAGTCCCAGGGGAGTTGGGGAGTAGGCGCGCACCTCCTGCCAGATCACGGCGGCCGTAGTGGCACGCCTGCGAGTGAGAGGCTGTGCACTATGAGGCACATGTGCTAAAGAAGGCGGTGAGCCTTGTACTCACGCCTGCCACTTCCACCAAACGCATGACAACGCCACCAAAATGAAATCCCAGGTGCACTAGACGCAGGGAAACCTCGGCAATAGACGCGCAACTCCGGGAAAGCACGGGCGACGAAGTGGCATGCGTGAGAGTGAGAGGCTGTGCAAGGTGTAAGGGCTGAGCCTTGTACTCACGCCTGCCACTTCCACGAAACACATCACTACGCGGCAAGAACGGGTTCCCGGGTGCAGTAGATAGTCCCAGGGGAGTTGGAGAGTAGTCGGGCACCTCCTGCCAAATCACGGCAGCCGTAGTGGCACGCCTGCAATTGAGAGGCTGTGCACTGTGAGGCACATGTGCTAAAGAAGGCGGTCAGTCTTGTACTCACGCCTGCCACTTCCACGAAACACATCACCACGCGGCCAAAACGGATTCCCGGGTGCAGTAGATAGTCCCAGGGGAGTTGGAGAGTAGTCGGGCACCTCCTGCCAAATCACGGCGGCCGTAGTGGCACGCCTGCGAGTGAGAGGCTGTGCACTATGAGGCACATGTGCTAAAGAAGGCGGTGAGCCTTGTCCTCACGCCTGCCACTTCCACCAAACGCATGACAACGCCACCAAAATGAAATCCCAGGTGCACTAGACCCAGGGAAACCTCGGCAATAGACGCGCAACTCCGGGAAAGCACGGGCGACGGAGTGGCATGCGTGAGAGTGAGAGGCTGTGCAAGGTGTACGGGCTGAGCCTTGTACTCACGCCTGCCACTTCCACGAAACACATCACCACGCGGCCAAAACTTATTCCCGGGTGAAGTAGATAGTCCCAGGGGAGTTGGGGAGTAGGCGCGCACCTCCTGCCAGATCACGGCGGCCGTAGTGGCACGCCTGCGAGTGAGAGGCTGTGCACTATGAGGCACATGTGCTAAAGAAGGCGGTGAGCCTTGTACTCACGCCTGCCACTTCCACCAAACGCATGACAACGCCACCAAAATGAAATCCCAGGTGCACTAGACCCAGGGAAACCTCGGCAATAGACGCGCAACTCCGGGAAAGCACGGGCGACGGAGTGGCATGCGTGAGAGTGAGAGGCTGTGCAAGGTGTACGGGCTGAGCCTTGTACTCACGCCTGCCACTTCCACGAAACACATCACTACGCGGCAAGAACGGGTTCCCGGGTGCAGTAGATAGTCCCAGGGGAGTTGGAGAGTAGTCGGGCACCTCCTGCCAAATCACGGCAGCCGTAGTGGCACGCCTGCAATTGAGAGGCTGTGCACTGTGAGGCACATGTGCTAAAGAAGGCGGTCAGTCTTGTACTCACGCCTGCCACTTCCACGAAACACATCACCACGCGGCCAAAACGGATTCCCGGGTGCAGTAGATAGTCCCAGGGGAGTTGGAGAGTAGTCGGGCACCTCCTGCCAAATCACGGCGGCCGTAGTGGCACGCCTGCGAGTGAGAGGCTGTGCACTATGAGGCACATGTGCTAAAGAAGGCGGTGAGCCTTGTCCTCACGCCTGCCACTTCCACCAAACGCATGACAACGCCACCAAAATGAAATCCCAGGTGCACTAGACCCAGGGAAACCTCGGCAATAGACGCGCAACTCCGGGAAAGCACGGGCGACGGAGTGTCATGCGTGAGAGTGAGAGGCTGTGCAAGGTGTACGGGCTGAGCCTTGTACTCACGCCTGCCACTTCCACGAAACACATCACCACGCGGCCAAAACTTATTCCCGGGTGAAGTAGATAGTCCCAGGGGAGTTGGGGAGTAGGCGCGCACCTCCTGCCAGATCACGGCGGCCGTAGTGGCACGCCTGCGAGTGAGAGGCTGTGCACTATGAGGCACATGTGCTAAAGAAGGCGGTGAGCCTTGTACTCACGCCTGCCACTTCCACCAAACGCATGACAACGCCACCAAAATGAAATCCCAGGTGCACTAGACCCAGGGAAACCTCGGCAATAGACGCGCAACTCCGGGAAAGCACGGGCGACGGAGTGGCATGCGTGAGAGTGAGAGGCTGTGCAAGGTGTACGGGCTGAGCCTTGTACTCACGCCTGCCACTTCCACGAAACACATCACCACGCGGCCAAAACTTATTCCCGGGTGAAGTAGATAGTCCCAGGGGAGTTGGGGAGTAGGCGCGCACCTCCTGCCAGATCACGGCGGCCGTAGTGGCACGCCTGCGAGTGAGAGGCTGTGCACTATGAGGCACATGTGCTAAAGAAGGCGGTGAGCCTTGTACTCACGCCTGCCACTTCCACCAAACGCATGACAACGCCACCAAAATGAAATCCCAGGTGCACTAGACGCAGGGAAACCTCGGCAATAGACGCGCAACTCCGGGAAAGCACGGGCGACGAAGTGGCATGCGTGAGAGTGAGAGGCTGTGCAAGGTGTAAGGGCTGAGCCTTGTACTCACGCCTGCCACTTCCACGAAACACATCACTACGCGGCAAGAACGGGTTCCCGGGTGCAGTAGATAGTCCCAGGGGAGTTGGAGAGTAGTCGGGCACCTCCTGCCAAATCACGGCAGCCGTAGTGGCACGCCTGCAATTGAGAGGCTGTGCACTGTGAGGCACATGTGCTAAAGAAGGCGGTCAGTCTTGTACTCACGCCTGCCACTTCCACGAAACACATCACCACGCGGCCAAAACGGATTCCCGGGTGCAGTAGATAGTCCCAGGGGAGTTGGAGAGTAGTCGGGCACCTCCTGCCAAATCACGGCGGCCGTAGTGGCACGCCTGCGAGTGAGAGGCTGTGCACTATGAGGCACATGTGCTAAAGAAGGCGGTGAGCCTTGTCCTCACGCCTGCCACTTCCACCAAACGCATGACAACGCCACCAAAATGAAATCCCAGGTGCACTAGACCCAGGGAAACCTCGGCAATAGACGCGCAACTCCGGGAAAGCACGGGCGACGGAGTGGCATGCGTGAGAGTGAGAGGCTGTGCAAGGTGTACGGGCTGAGCCTTGTACTCACGCCTGCCACTTCCACGAAACACATCACCACGCGGCCAAAACTTATTCCCGGGTGAAGTAGATAGTCCCAGGGGAGTTGGGGAGTAGGCGCGCACCTCCTGCCAGATCACGGCGGCCGTAGTGGCACGCCTGCGAGTGAGAGGCTGTGCACTATGAGGCACATGTGCTAAAGAAGGCGGTGAGCCTTGTACTCACGCCTGCCACTTCCACCAAACGCATGACAACGCCACCAAAATGAAATCCCAGGTGCACTAGACCCAGGGAAACCTCGGCAATAGACGCGCAACTCCGGGAAAGCACGGGCGACGGAGTGGCATGCGTGAGAGTGAGAGGCTGTGCAAGGTGTACGGGCTGAGCCTTGTACTCACGCCTGCCACTTCCACGAAACACATCACTACGCGGCAAGAACGGGTTCCCGGGTGCAGTAGATAGTCCCAGGGGAGTTGGAGAGTAGTCGGGCACCTCCTGCCAAATCACGGCAGCCGTAGTGGCACGCCTGCAATTGAGAGGCTGTGCACTGTGAGGCACATGTGCTAAAGAAGGCGGTCAGTCTTGTACTCACGCCTGCCACTTCCACGAAACACATCACCACGCGGCCAAAACGGATTCCCGGGTGCAGTAGATAGTCCCAGGGGAGTTGGAGAGTAGTCGGGCACCTCCTGCCAAATCACGGCGGCCGTAGTGGCACGCCTGCGAGTGAGAGGCTGTGCACTATGAGGCACATGTGCTAAAGAAGGCGGTGAGCCTTGTACTCACGCCTGCCACTTCCACCAAACGCATGACAACGCCACCAAAATGAAATCCCAGGTGCACTAGACCCAGGGAAACCTCGGCAATAGACGCGCAACTCCGGGAAAGCACGGGCGACGGAGTGGCATGCGTGAGAGTGAGAGGCTGTGCAAGGTGTACGGGCTGAGCCTTGTACTCACGCCTGCCACTTCCACGAAACACATCACCACGCGGCCAAAACTTATTCCCGGGTGAAGTAGATAGTCCCAGGGGAGTTGGGGAGTAGGCGCGCACCTCCTGCCAGATCACGGCGGCCGTAGTGGCACGCCTGCGAGTGAGAGGCTGTGCACTATGAGGCACATGTGCTAAAGAAGGCGGTGAGCCTTGTACTCACGCCTGCCACTTCCACCAAACGCATGACAACGCCACCAAAATGAAATCCCAGGTGCACTAGACGCAGGGAAACCTCGGCAATAGACGCGCAACTCCGGGAAAGCACGGGCGACGAAGTGGCATGCGTGAGAGTGAGAGGCTGTGCAAGGTGTAAGGGCTGAGCCTTGTACTCACGCCTGCCACTTCCACGAAACACATCACTACGCGGCAAGAACGGGTTCCCGGGTGCAGTAGATAGTCCCAGGGGAGTTGGAGAGTAGTCGGGCACCTCCTGCCAAATCACGGCAGCCGTAGTGGCACGCCTGCAATTGAGAGGCTGTGCACTGTGAGGCACATGTGCTAAAGAAGGCGGTCAGTCTTGTACTCACGCCTGCCACTTCCACGAAACACATCACCACGCGGCCAAAACGGATTCCCGGGTGCAGTAGATAGTCCCAGGGGAGTTGGAGAGTAGTCGGGCACCTCCTGCCAAATCACGGCGGCCGTAGTGGCACGCCTGCGAGTGAGAGGCTGTGCACTATGAGGCACATGTGCTAAAGAAGGCGGTGAGCCTTGTCCTCACGCCTGCCACTTCCACCAAACGCATGACAACGCCACCAAAATGAAATCCCAGGTGCACTAGACCCAGGGAAACCTCGGCAATAGACGCGCAACTCCGGGAAAGCACGGGCGACGGAGTGGCATGCGTGAGAGTGAGAGGCTGTGCAAGGTGTACGGGCTGAGCCTTGTACTCACGCCTGCCACTTCCACGAAACACATCACCACGCGGCCAAAACTTATTCCCGGGTGAAGTAGATAGTCCCAGGGGAGTTGGGGAGTAGGCGCGCACCTCCTGCCAGATCACGGCGGCCGTAGTGGCACGCCTGCGAGTGAGAGGCTGTGCACTATGAGGCACATGTGCTAAAGAAGGCGGTGAGCCTTGTACTCACGCCTGCCACTTCCACCAAACGCATGACAACGCCACCAAAATGAAATCCCAGGTGCACTAGACCCAGGGAAACCTCGGCAATAGACGCGCAACTCCGGGAAAGCACGGGCGACGGAGTGGCATGCGTGAGAGTGAGAGGCTGTGCAAGGTGTACGGGCTGAGCCTTGTACTCACGCCTGCCACTTCCACGAAACACATCACTACGCGGCAAGAACGGGTTCCCGGGTGCAGTAGATAGTCCCAGGGGAGTTGGAGAGTAGTCGGGCACCTCCTGCCAAATCACGGCAGCCGTAGTGGCACGCCTGCAATTGAGAGGCTGTGCACTGTGAGGCACATGTGCTAAAGAAGGCGGTCAGTCTTGTACTCACGCCTGCCACTTCCACGAAACACATCACCACGCGGCCAAAACGGATTCCCGGGTGCAGTAGATAGTCCCAGGGGAGTTGGAGAGTAGTCGGGCACCTCCTGCCAAATCACGGCGGCCGTAGTGGCACGCCTGCGAGTGAGAGGCTGTGCACTATGAGGCACATGTGCTAAAGAAGGCGGTGAGCCTTGTCCTCACGCCTGCCACTTCCACCAAACGCATGACAACGCCACCAAAATGAAATCCCAGGTGCACTAGACCCAGGGAAACCTCGGCAATAGACGCGCAACTCCGGGAAAGCACGGGCGACGGAGTGGCATGCGTGAGAGTGAGAGGCTGTGCAAGGTGTACGGGCTGAGCCTTGTACTCACGCCTGCCACTTCCACGAAACACATCACCACGCGGCCAAAACTTATTCCCGGGTGAAGTAGATAGTCCCAGGGGAGTTGGGGAGTAGGCGCGCACCTCCTGCCAGATCACGGCGGCCGTAGTGGCACGCCTGCGAGTGAGAGGCTGTGCACTATGAGGCACATGTGCTAAAGAAGGCGGTGAGCCTTGTACTCACGCCTGCCACTTCCACCAAACGCATGACAACGCCACCAAAATGAAATCCCAGGTGCACTAGACCCAGGGAAACCTCGGCAATAGACGCGCAACTCCGGGAAAGCACGGGCGACGGAGTGGCATGCGTGAGAGTGAGAGGCTGTGCAAGGTGTACGGGCTGAGCCTTGTACTCACGCCTGCCACTTCCACGAAACACATCACCACGCGGCCAAAACTTATTCCCGGGTGAAGTAGATAGTCCCAGGGGAGTTGGGGAGTAGGCGCGCACCTCCTGCCAGATCACGGCGGCCGTAGTGGCACGCCTGCGAGTGAGAGGCTGTGCACTATGAGGCACATGTGCTAAAGAAGGCGGTGAGCCTTGTACTCACGCCTGCCACTTCCACCAAACGCATGACAACGCCACCAAAATGAAATCCCAGGTGCACTAGACGCAGGGAAACCTCGGCAATAGACGCGCAACTCCGGGAAAGCACGGGCGACGAAGTGGCATGCGTGAGAGTGAGAGGCTGTGCAAGGTGTAAGGGCTGAGCCTTGTACTCACGCCTGCCACTTCCACGAAACACATCACTACGCGGCAAGAACGGGTTCCCGGGTGCAGTAGATAGTCCCAGGGGAGTTGGAGAGTAGTCGGGCACCTCCTGCCAAATCACGGCAGCCGTAGTGGCACGCCTGCAATTGAGAGGCTGTGCACTGTGAGGCACATGTGCTAAAGAAGGCGGTCAGTCTTGTACTCACGCCTGCCACTTCCACGAAACACATCACCACGCGGCCAAAACGGATTCCCGGGTGCAGTAGATAGTCCCAGGGGAGTTGGAGAGTAGTCGGGCACCTCCTGCCAAATCACGGCGGCCGTAGTGGCACGCCTGCGAGTGAGAGGCTGTGCACTATGAGGCACATGTGCTAAAGAAGGCGGTGAGCCTTGTCCTCACGCCTGCCACTTCCACCAAACGCATGACAACGCCACCAAAATGAAATCCCAGGTGCACTAGACCCAGGGAAACCTCGGCAATAGACGCGCAACTCCGGGAAAGCACGGGCGACGGAGTGGCATGCGTGAGAGTGAGAGGCTGTGCAAGGTGTACGGGCTGAGCCTTGTACTCACGCCTGCCACTTCCACGAAACACATCACCACGCGGCCAAAACTTATTCCCGGGTGAAGTAGATAGTCCCAGGGGAGTTGGGGAGTAGGCGCGCACCTCCTGCCAGATCACGGCGGCCGTAGTGGCACGCCTGCGAGTGAGAGGCTGTGCACTATGAGGCACATGTGCTAAAGAAGGCGGTGAGCCTTGTACTCACGCCTGCCACTTCCACCAAACGCATGACAACGCCACCAAAATGAAATCCCAGGTGCACTAGACCCAGGGAAACCTCGGCAATAGACGCGCAACTCCGGGAAAGCACGGGCGACGGAGTGGCATGCGTGAGAGTGAGAGGCTGTGCAAGGTGTACGGGCTGAGCCTTGTACTCACGCCTGCCACTTCCACGAAACACATCACTACGCGGCAAGAACGGGTTCCCGGGTGCAGTAGATAGTCCCAGGGGAGTTGGAGAGTAGTCGGGCACCTCCTGCCAAATCACGGCAGCCGTAGTGGCACGCCTGCAATTGAGAGGCTGTGCACTGTGAGGCACATGTGCTAAAGAAGGCGGTCAGTCTTGTACTCACGCCTGCCACTTCCACGAAACACATCACCACGCGGCCAAAACGGATTCCCGGGTGCAGTAGATAGTCCCAGGGGAGTTGGAGAGTAGTCGGGCACCTCCTGCCAAATCACGGCGGCCGTAGTGGCACGCCTGCGAGTGAGAGGCTGTGCACTATGAGGCACATGTGCTAAAGAAGGCGGTGAGCCTTGTACTCACGCCTGCCACTTCCACCAAACGCATGACAACGCCACCAAAATGAAATCCCAGGTGCACTAGACCCAGGGAAACCTCGGCAATAGACGCGCAACTCCGGGAAAGCACGGGCGACGGAGTGGCATGCGTGAGAGTGAGAGGCTGTGCAAGGTGTACGGGCTGAGCCTTGTACTCACGCCTGCCACTTCCACGAAACACATCACCACGCGGCCAAAACTTATTCCCGGGTGAAGTAGATAGTCCCAGGGGAGTTGGGGAGTAGGCGCGCACCTCCTGCCAGATCACGGCGGCCGTAGTGGCACGCCTGCGAGTGAGAGGCTGTGCACTATGAGGCACATGTGCTAAAGAAGGCGGTGAGCCTTGTACTCACGCCTGCCACTTCCACCAAACGCATGACAACGCCACCAAAATGAAATCCCAGGTGCACTAGACGCAGGGAAACCTCGGCAATAGACGCGCAACTCCGGGAAAGCACGGGCGACGAAGTGGCATGCGTGAGAGTGAGAGGCTGTGCAAGGTGTAAGGGCTGAGCCTTGTACTCACGCCTGCCACTTCCACGAAACACATCACTACGCGGCAAGAACGGGTTCCCGGGTGCAGTAGATAGTCCCAGGGGAGTTGGAGAGTAGTCGGGCACCTCCTGCCAAATCACGGCAGCCGTAGTGGCACGCCTGCAATTGAGAGGCTGTGCACTGTGAGGCACATGTGCTAAAGAAGGCGGTCAGTCTTGTACTCACGCCTGCCACTTCCACGAAACACATCACCACGCGGCCAAAACGGATTCCCGGGTGCAGTAGATAGTCCCAGGGGAGTTGGAGAGTAGTCGGGCACCTCCTGCCAAATCACGGCGGCCGTAGTGGCACGCCTGCGAGTGAGAGGCTGTGCACTATGAGGCACATGTGCTAAAGAAGGCGGTGAGCCTTGTCCTCACGCCTGCCACTTCCACCAAACGCATGACAACGCCACCAAAATGAAATCCCAGGTGCACTAGACCCAGGGAAACCTCGGCAATAGACGCGCAACTCCGGGAAAGCACGGGCGACGGAGTGGCATGCGTGAGAGTGAGAGGCTGTGCAAGGTGTACGGGCTGAGCCTTGTACTCACGCCTGCCACTTCCACGAAACACATCACCACGCGGCCAAAACTTATTCCCGGGTGAAGTAGATAGTCCCAGGGGAGTTGGGGAGTAGGCGCGCACCTCCTGCCAGATCACGGCGGCCGTAGTGGCACGCCTGCGAGTGAGAGGCTGTGCACTATGAGGCACATGTGCTAAAGAAGGCGGTGAGCCTTGTACTCACGCCTGCCACTTCCACCAAACGCATGACAACGCCACCAAAATGAAATCCCAGGTGCACTAGACCCAGGGAAACCTCGGCAATAGACGCGCAACTCCGGGAAAGCACGGGCGACGGAGTGGCATGCGTGAGAGTGAGAGGCTGTGCAAGGTGTACGGGCTGAGCCTTGTACTCACGCCTGCCACTTCCACGAAACACATCACTACGCGGCAAGAACGGGTTCCCGGGTGCAGTAGATAGTCCCAGGGGAGTTGGAGAGTAGTCGGGCACCTCCTGCCAAATCACGGCAGCCGTAGTGGCACGCCTGCAATTGAGAGGCTGTGCACTGTGAGGCACATGTGCTAAAGAAGGCGGTCAGTCTTGTACTCACGCCTGCCACTTCCACGAAACACATCACCACGCGGCCAAAACGGATTCCCGGGTGCAGTAGATAGTCCCAGAGGAGTTGGAGAGTAGTCGGGCACCTCCTGCCAAATCACGGCGGCCGTAGTGGCACGCCTGCGAGTGAGAGGCTGTGCACTATGAGGCACATGTGCTAAAGAAGGCGGTGAGCCTTGTACTCACGCCTGCCACTTCCACCAAACGCATGACAACGCCACCAAAATGAAATCCCAGGTGCACTAGACCCAGGGAAACCTCGGCAATAGACGCGCAACTCCGGGAAAGCACGGGCGACGGAGTGGCATGCGTGAGAGTGAGAGGCTGTGCAAGGTGTACGGGCTGAGCCTTGTACTCACGCCTGCCACTTCCACGAAACACATCACCACGCGGCCAAAACTTATTCCCGGGTGAAGTAGATAGTCCCAGGGGAGTTGGGGAGTAGGCGCGCACCTCCTGCCAGATCACGGCGGCCGTAGTGGCACGCCTGCGAGTGAGAGGCTGTGCACTATGAGGCACATGTGCTAAAGAAGGCGGTGAGCCTTGTACTTACGCCTGCCACTTCCACCAAACGCATGACAACGCCACCAAAATGAAATCCCAGGTGCACTAGACGCAGGGAAACCTCGGCAATAGACGCGCAACTCCGGGAAAGCACGGGCGACGAAGTGGCATGCGTGAGAGTGAGAGGCTGTGCAAGGTGTAAGGGCTGAGCCTTGTACTCACGCCTGCCACTTCCACGAAACACATCACTACGCGGCAAGAACGGGTTCCCGGGTGCAGTAGATAGTCCCAGGGGAGTTGGAGAGTAGTCGGGCACCTCCTGCCAAATCACGGCAGCCGTAGTGGCACGCCTGCAATTGAGAGGCTGTGCACTGTGAGGCACATGTGCTAAAGAAGGCGGTCAGTCTTGTACTCACGCCTGCCACTTCCACGAAACACATCACCACGCGGCCAAAACGGATTCCCGGGTGCAGTAGATAGTCCCAGGGGAGTTGGAGAGTAGTCGGGCACCTCCTGCCAAATCACGGCGGCCGTAGTGGCACGCCTGCGAGTGAGAGGCTGTGCACTATGAGGCACATGTGCTAAAGAAGGCGGTGAGCCTTGTCCTCACGCCTGCCACTTCCACCAAACGCATGACAACGCCACCAAAATGAAATCCCAGGTGCACTAGACCCAGGGAAACCTCGGCAATAGACGCGCAACTCCGGGAAAGCACGGGCGACGGAGTGGCATGCGTGAGAGTGAGAGGCTGTGCAAGGTGTACGGGCTGAGCCTTGTACTCACGCCTGCCACTTCCACGAAACACATCACCACGCGGCCAAAACTTATTCCCGGGTGAAGTAGATAGTCCCAGGGGAGTTGGGGAGTAGGCGCGCACCTCCTGCCAGATCACGGCGGCCGTAGTGGCACGCCTGCGAGTGAGAGGCTGTGCACTATGAGGCACATGTGCTAAAGAAGGCGGTGAGCCTTGTACTCACGCCTGCCACTTCCACCAAACGCATGACAACGCCACCAAAATGAAATCCCAGGTGCACTAGACCCAGGGAAACCTCGGCAATAGACGCGCAACTCCGGGAAAGCACGGGCGACGGAGTGGCATGCGTGAGAGTGAGAGGCTGTGCAAGGTGTACGGGCTGAGCCTTGTACTCACGCCTGCCACTTCCACGAAACACATCACTACGCGGCAAGAACGGGTTCCCGGGTGCAGTAGATAGTCCCAGGGGAGTTGGAGAGTAGTCGGGCACCTCCTGCCAAATCACGGCAGCCGTAGTGGCACGCCTGCAATTGAGAGGCTGTGCACTGTGAGGCACATGTGCTAAAGAAGGCGGTCAGTCTTGTACTCACGCCTGCCACTTCCACGAAACACATCACCACGCGGCCAAAACGGATTCCCGGGTGCAGTAGATAGTCCCAGGGGAGTTGGAGAGTAGTCGGGCACCTCCTGCCAAATCACGGCGGCCGTAGTGGCACGCCTGCGAGTGAGAGGCTGTGCACTATGAGGCACATGTGCTAAAGAAGGCGGTGAGCCTTGTCCTCACGCCTGCCACTTCCACCAAACGCATGACAACGCCACCAAAATGAAATCCCAGGTGCACTAGACCCAGGGAAACCTCGGCAATAGACGCGCAACTCCGGGAAAGCACGGGCGACGGAGTGGCATGCGTGAGAGTGAGAGGCTGTGCAAGGTGTACGGGCTGAGCCTTGTACTCACGCCTGCCACTTCCACGAAACACATCACCACGCGGCCAAAACTTATTCCCGGGTGAAGTAGATAGTCCCAGGGGAGTTGGGGAGTAGGCGCGCACCTCCTGCCAGATCACGGCGGCCGTAGTGGCACGCCTGCGAGTGAGAGGCTGTGCACTATGAGGCACATGTGCTAAAGAAGGCGGTGAGCCTTGTACTCACGCCTGCCACTTCCACCAAACGCATGACAACGCCACCAAAATGAAATCCCAGGTGCACTAGACCCAGGGAAACCTCGGCAATAGACGCGCAACTCCGGGAAAGCACGGGCGACGGAGTGGCATGCGTGAGAGTGAGAGGCTGTGCAAGGTGTACGGGCTGAGCCTTGTACTCACGCCTGCCACTTCCACGAAACACATCACCACGCGGCCAAAACTTATTCCCGGGTGAAGTAGATAGTCCCAGGGGAGTTGGGGAGTAGGCGCGCACCTCCTGCCAGATCACGGCGGCCGTAGTGGCACGCCTGCGAGTGAGAGGCTGTGCACTATGAGGCACATGTGCTAAAGAAGGCGGTGAGCCTTGTACTCACGCCTGCCACTTCCACCAAACGCATGACAACGCCACCAAAATGAAATCCCAGGTGCACTAGACGCAGGGAAACCTCGGCAATAGACGCGCAACTCCGGGAAAGCACGGGCGACGAAGTGGCATGCGTGAGAGTGAGAGGCTGTGCAAGGTGTAAGGGCTGAGCCTTGTACTCACGCCTGCCACTTCCACGAAACACATCACTACGCGGCAAGAACGGGTTCCCGGGTGCAGTAGATAGTCCCAGGGGAGTTGGAGAGTAGTCGGGCACCTCCTGCCAAATCACGGCAGCCGTAGTGGCACGCCTGCAATTGAGAGGCTGTGCACTGTGAGGCACATGTGCTAAAGAAGGCGGTCAGTCTTGTACTCACGCCTGCCACTTCCACGAAACACATCACCACGCGGCCAAAACGGATTCCCGGGTGCAGTAGATAGTCCCAGGGGAGTTGGAGAGTAGTCGGGCACCTCCTGCCAAATCACGGCGGCCGTAGTGGCACGCCTGCGAGTGAGAGGCTGTGCACTATGAGGCACATGTGCTAAAGAAGGCGGTGAGCCTTGTCCTCACGCCTGCCACTTCCACCAAACGCATGACAACGCCACCAAAATGAAATCCCAGGTGCACTAGACCCAGGGAAACCTCGGCAATAGACGCGCAACTCCGGGAAAGCACGGGCGACGGAGTGGCATGCGTGAGAGTGAGAGGCTGTGCAAGGTGTACGGGCTGAGCCTTGTACTCACGCCTGCCACTTCCACGAAACACATCACCACGCGGCCAAAACTTATTCCCGGGTGAAGTAGATAGTCCCAGGGGAGTTGGGGAGTAGGCGCGCACCTCCTGCCAGATCACGGCGGCCGTAGTGGCACGCCTGCGAGTGAGAGGCTGTGCACTATGAGGCACATGTGCTAAAGAAGGCGGTGAGCCTTGTACTCACGCCTGCCACTTCCACCAAACGCATGACAACGCCACCAAAATGAAATCCCAGGTGCACTAGACCCAGGGAAACCTCGGCAATAGACGCGCAACTCCGGGAAAGCACGGGCGACGGAGTGGCATGCGTGAGAGTGAGAGGCTGTGCAAGGTGTACGGGCTGAGCCTTGTACTCACGCCTGCCACTTCCACGAAACACATCACTACGCGGCAAGAACGGGTTCCCGGGTGCAGTAGATAGTCCCAGGGGAGTTGGAGAGTAGTCGGGCACCTCCTGCCAAATCACGGCAGCCGTAGTGGCACGCCTGCAATTGAGAGGCTGTGCACTGTGAGGCACATGTGCTAAAGAAGGCGGTCAGTCTTGTACTCACGCCTGCCACTTCCACGAAACACATCACCACGCGGCCAAAACGGATTCCCGGGTGCAGTAGATAGTCCCAGGGGAGTTGGAGAGTAGTCGGGCACCTCCTGCCAAATCACGGCGGCCGTAGTGGCACGCCTGCGAGTGAGAGGCTGTGCACTATGAGGCACATGTGCTAAAGAAGGCGGTGAGCCTTGTACTCACGCCTGCCACTTCCACCAAACGCATGACAACGCCACCAAAATGAAATCCCAGGTGCACTAGACCCAGGGAAACCTCGGCAATAGACGCGCAACTCCGGGAAAGCACGGGCGACGGAGTGGCATGCGTGAGAGTGAGAGGCTGTGCAAGGTGTACGGGCTGAGCCTTGTACTCACGCCTGCCACTTCCACGAAACACATCACCACGCGGCCAAAACTTATTCCCGGGTGAAGTAGATAGTCCCAGGGGAGTTGGGGAGTAGGCGCGCACCTCCTGCCAGATCACGGCGGCCGTAGTGGCACGCCTGCGAGTGAGAGGCTGTGCACTATGAGGCACATGTGCTAAAGAAGGCGGTGAGCCTTGTACTCACGCCTGCCACTTCCACCAAACGCATGACAACGCCACCAAAATGAAATCCCAGGTGCACTAGACGCAGGGAAACCTCGGCAATAGACGCGCAACTCCGGGAAAGCACGGGCGACGAAGTGGCATGCGTGAGAGTGAGAGGCTGTGCAAGGTGTAAGGGCTGAGCCTTGTACTCACGCCTGCCACTTCCACGAAACACATCACTACGCGGCAAGAACGGGTTCCCGGGTGCAGTAGATAGTCCCAGGGGAGTTGGAGAGTAGTCGGGCACCTCCTGCCAAATCACGGCAGCCGTAGTGGCACGCCTGCAATTGAGAGGCTGTGCACTGTGAGGCACATGTGCTAAAGAAGGCGGTCAGTCTTGTACTCACGCCTGCCACTTCCACGAAACACATCACCACGCGGCCAAAACGGATTCCCGGGTGCAGTAGATAGTCCCAGGGGAGTTGGAGAGTAGTCGGGCACCTCCTGCCAAATCACGGCGGCCGTAGTGGCACGCCTGCGAGTGAGAGGCTGTGCACTATGAGGCACATGTGCTAAAGAAGGCGGTGAGCCTTGTACTCACGCCTGCCACTTCCACCAAACGCATGACAACGCCACCAAAATGAAATCCCAGGTGCACTAGACCCAGGGAAACCTCGGCAATAGACGCGCAACTCCGGGAAAGCACGGGCGACGGAGTGGCATGCGTGAGAGTGAGAGGCTGTGCAAGGTGTACGGGCTGAGCCTTGTACTCACGCCTGCCACTTCCACGAAACACATCACCACGCGGCCAAAACTTATTCCCGGGTGAAGTAGATAGTCCCAGGGGAGTTGGGGAGTAGGCGCGCACCTCCTGCCAGATCACGGCGGCCGTAGTGGCACGCCTGCGAGTGAGAGGCTGTGCACTATGAGGCACATGTGCTAAAGAAGGCGGTGAGCCTTGTACTCACGCCTGCCACTTCCACCAAACGCATGACAACGCCACCAAAATGAAATCCCAGGTGCACTAGACGCAGGGAAACCTCGGCAATAGACGCGCAACTCCGGGAAAGCACGGGCGACGAAGTGGCATGCGTGAGAGTGAGAGGCTGTGCAAGGTGTAAGGGCTGAGCCTTGTACTCACGCCTGCCACTTCCACGAAACACATCACTACGCGGCAAGAACGGGTTCCCGGGTGCAGTAGATAGTCCCAGGGGAGTTGGAGAGTAGTCGGGCACCTCCTGCCAAATCACGGCAGCCGTAGTGGCACGCCTGCAATTGAGAGGCTGTGCACTGTGAGGCACATGTGCTAAAGAAGGCGGTCAGTCTTGTACTCACGCCTGCCACTTCCACGAAACACATCACCACGCGGCCAAAACGGATTCCCGGGTGCAGTAGATAGTCCCAGGGGAGTTGGAGAGTAGTCGGGCACCTCCTGCCAAATCACGGCGGCCGTAGTGGCACGCCTGCGAGTGAGAGGCTGTGCACTATGAGGCACATGTGCTAAAGAAGGCGGTGAGCCTTGTCCTCACGCCTGCCACTTCCACCAAACGCATGACAACGCCACCAAAATGAAATCCCAGGTGCACTAGACCCAGGGAAACCTCGGCAATAGACGCGCAACTCCGGGAAAGCACGGGCGACGGAGTGGCATGCGTGAGAGTGAGAGGCTGTGCAAGGTGTACGGGCTGAGCCTTGTACTCACGCCTGCCACTTCCACGAAACACATCACCACGCGGCCAAAACTTATTCCCGGGTGAAGTAGATAGTCCCAGGGGAGTTGGGGAGTAGGCGCGCACCTCCTGCCAGATCACGGCGGCCGTAGTGGCACGCCTGCGAGTGAGAGGCTGTGCACTATGAGGCACATGTGCTAAAGAAGGCGGTGAGCCTTGTACTCACGCCTGCCACTTCCACCAAACGCATGACAACGCCACCAAAATGAAATCCCAGGTGCACTAGACCCAGGGAAACCTCGGCAATAGACGCGCAACTCCGGGAAAGCACGGGCGACGGAGTGGCATGCGTGAGAGTGAGAGGCTGTGCAAGGTGTACGGGCTGAGCCTTGTACTCACGCCTGCCACTTCCACGAAACACATCACTACGCGGCAAGAACGGGTTCCCGGGTGCAGTAGATAGTCCCAGGGGAGTTGGAGAGTAGTCGGGCACCTCCTGCCAAATCACGGCAGCCGTAGTGGCACGCCTGCAATTGAGAGGCTGTGCACTGTGAGGCACATGTGCTAAAGAAGGCGGTCAGTCTTGTACTCACGCCTGCCACTTCCACGAAACACATCACCACGCGGCCAAAACGGATTCCCGGGTGCAGTAGATAGTCCCAGGGGAGTTGGAGAGTAGTCGGGCACCTCCTGCCAAATCACGGCGGCCGTAGTGGCACGCCTGCGAGTGAGAGGCTGTGCACTATGAGGCACATGTGCTAAAGAAGGCGGTGAGCCTTGTCCTCACGCCTGCCACTTCCACCAAACGCATGACAACGCCACCAAAATGAAATCCCAGGTGCACTAGACCCAGGGAAACCTCGGCAATAGACGCGCAACTCCGGGAAAGCACGGGCGACGGAGTGGCATGCGTGAGAGTGAGAGGCTGTGCAAGGTGTACGGGCTGAGCCTTGTACTCACGCCTGCCACTTCCACGAAACACATCACCACGCGGCCAAAACTTATTCCCGGGTGAAGTAGATAGTCCCAGGGGAGTTGGGGAGTAGGCGCGCACCTCCTGCCAGATCACGGCGGCCGTAGTGGCACGCCTGCGAGTGAGAGGCTGTGCACTATGAGGCACATGTGCTAAAGAAGGCGGTGAGCCTTGTACTCACGCCTGCCACTTCCACCAAACGCATGACAACGCCACCAAAATGAAATCCCAGGTGCACTAGACCCAGGGAAACCTCGGCAATAGACGCGCAACTCCGGGAAAGCACGGGCGACGGAGTGGCATGCGTGAGAGTGAGAGGCTGTGCAAGGTGTACGGGCTGAGCCTTGTACTCACGCCTGCCACTTCCACGAAACACATCACCACGCGGCCAAAACTTATTCCCGGGTGAAGTAGATAGTCCCAGGGGAGTTGGGGAGTAGGCGCGCACCTCCTGCCAGATCACGGCGGCCGTAGTGGCACGCCTGCGAGTGAGAGGCTGTGCACTATGAGGCACATGTGCTAAAGAAGGCGGTGAGCCTTGTACTCACGCCTGCCACTTCCACCAAACGCATGACAACGCCACCAAAATGAAATCCCAGGTGCACTAGACGCAGGGAAACCTCGGCAATAGACGCGCAACTCCGGGAAAGCACGGGCGACGAAGTGGCATGCGTGAGAGTGAGAGGCTGTGCAAGGTGTAAGGGCTGAGCCTTGTACTCACGCCTGCCACTTCCACGAAACACATCACTACGCGGCAAGAACGGGTTCCCGGGTGCAGTAGATAGTCCCAGGGGAGTTGGAGAGTAGTCGGGCACCTCCTGCCAAATCACGGCAGCCGTAGTGGCACGCCTGCAATTGAGAGGCTGTGCACTGTGAGGCACATGTGCTAAAGAAGGCGGTCAGTCTTGTACTCACGCCTGCCACTTCCACGAAACACATCACCACGCGGCCAAAACGGATTCCCGGGTGCAGTAGATAGTCCCAGGGGAGTTGGAGAGTAGTCGGGCACCTCCTGCCAAATCACGGCGGCCGTAGTGGCACGCCTGCGAGTGAGAGGCTGTGCACTATGAGGCACATGTGCTAAAGAAGGCGGTGAGCCTTGTCCTCACGCCTGCCACTTCCACCAAACGCATGACAACGCCACCAAAATGAAATCCCAGGTGCACTAGACCCAGGGAAACCTCGGCAATAGACGCGCAACTCCGGGAAAGCACGGGCGACGGAGTGGCATGCGTGAGAGTGAGAGGCTGTGCAAGGTGTACGGGCTGAGCCTTGTACTCACGCCTGCCACTTCCACGAAACACATCACCACGCGGCCAAAACTTATTCCCGGGTGAAGTAGATAGTCCCAGGGGAGTTGGGGAGTAGGCGCGCACCTCCTGCCAGATCACGGCGGCCGTAGTGGCACGCCTGCGAGTGAGAGGCTGTGCACTATGAGGCACATGTGCTAAAGAAGGCGGTGAGCCTTGTACTCACGCCTGCCACTTCCACCAAACGCATGACAACGCCACCAAAATGAAATCCCAGGTGCACTAGACCCAGGGAAACCTCGGCAATAGACGCGCAACTCCGGGAAAGCACGGGCGACGGAGTGGCATGCGTGAGAGTGAGAGGCTGTGCAAGGTGTACGGGCTGAGCCTTGTACTCACGCCTGCCACTTCCACGAAACACATCACTACGCGGCAAGAACGGGTTCCCGGGTGCAGTAGATAGTCCCAGGGGAGTTGGAGAGTAGTCGGGCACCTCCTGCCAAATCACGGCAGCCGTAGTGGCACGCCTGCAATTGAGAGGCTGTGCACTGTGAGGCACATGTGCTAAAGAAGGCGGTCAGTCTTGTACTCACGCCTGCCACTTCCACGAAACACATCACCACGCGGCCAAAACGGATTCCCGGGTGCAGTAGATAGTCCCAGGGGAGTTGGAGAGTAGTCGGGCACCTCCTGCCAAATCACGGCGGCCGTAGTGGCACGCCTGCGAGTGAGAGGCTGTGCACTATGAGGCACATGTGCTAAAGAAGGCGGTGAGCCTTGTCCTCACGCCTGCCACTTCCACCAAACGCATGACAACGCCACCAAAATGAAATCCCAGGTGCACTAGACCCAGGGAAACCTCGGCAATAGACGCGCAACTCCGGGAAAGCACGGGCGACGGAGTGGCATGCGTGAGAGTGAGAGGCTGTGCAAGGTGTACGGGCTGAGCCTTGTACTCACGCCTGCCACTTCCACGAAACACATCACCACGCGGCCAAAACTTATTCCCGGGTGAAGTAGATAGTCCCAGGGGAGTTGGGGAGTAGGCGCGCACCTCCTGCCAGATCACGGCGGCCGTAGTGGCACGCCTGCGAGTGAGAGGCTGTGCACTATGAGGCACATGTGCTAAAGAAGGCGGTGAGCCTTGTACTCACGCCTGCCACTTCCACCAAACGCATGACAACGCCACCAAAATGAAATCCCAGGTGCACTAGACCCAGGGAAACCTCGGCAATAGACGCGCAACTCCGGGAAAGCACGGGCGACGGAGTGGCATGCGTGAGAGTGAGAGGCTGTGCAAGGTGTACGGGCTGAGCCTTGTACTCACGCCTGCCACTTCCACGAAACACATCACCACGCGGCCAAAACTTATTCCCGGGTGAAGTAGATAGTCCCAGGGGAGTTGGGGAGTAGGCGCGCACCTCCTGCCAGATCACGGCGGCCGTAGTGGCACGCCTGCGAGTGAGAGGCTGTGCACTATGAGGCACATGTGCTAAAGAAGGCGGTGAGCCTTGTACTCACGCCTGCCACTTCCACCAAACGCATGACAACGCCACCAAAATGAAATCCCAGGTGCACTAGACGCAGGGAAACCTCGGCAATAGACGCGCAACTCCGGGAAAGCACGGGCGACGAAGTGGCATGCGTGAGAGTGAGAGGCTGTGCAAGGTGTAAGGGCTGAGCCTTGTACTCACGCCTGCCACTTCCACGAAACACATCACTACGCGGCAAGAACGGGTTCCCGGGTGCAGTAGATAGTCCCAGGGGAGTTGGAGAGTAGTCGGGCACCTCCTGCCAAATCACGGCAGCCGTAGTGGCACGCCTGCAATTGAGAGGCTGTGCACTGTGAGGCACATGTGCTAAAGAAGGCGGTCAGTCTTGTACTCACGCCTGCCACTTCCACGAAACACATCACCACGCGGCCAAAACGGATTCCCGGGTGCAGTAGATAGTCCCAGGGGAGTTGGAGAGTAGTCGGGCACCTCCTGCCAAATCACGGCGGCCGTAGTGGCACGCCTGCGAGTGAGAGGCTGTGCACTATGAGGCACATGTGCTAAAGAAGGCGGTGAGCCTTGTCCTCACGCCTGCCACTTCCACCAAACGCATGACAACGCCACCAAAATGAAATCCCAGGTGCACTAGACCCAGGGAAACCTCGGCAATAGACGCGCAACTCCGGGAAAGCACGGGCGACGGAGTGGCATGCGTGAGAGTGAGAGGCTGTGCAAGGTGTACGGGCTGAGCCTTGTACTCACGCCTGCCACTTCCACGAAACACATCACCACGCGGCCAAAACTTATTCCCGGGTGAAGTAGATAGTCCCAGGGGAGTTGGGGAGTAGGCGCGCACCTCCTGCCAGATCACGGCGGCCGTAGTGGCACGCCTGCGAGTGAGAGGCTGTGCACTATGAGGCACATGTGCTAAAGAAGGCGGTGAGCCTTGTACTCACGCCTGCCACTTCCACCAAACGCATGACAACGCCACCAAAATGAAATCCCAGGTGCACTAGACCCAGGGAAACCTCGGCAATAGACGCGCAACTCCGGGAAAGCACGGGCGACGGAGTGGCATGCGTGAGAGTGAGAGGCTGTGCAAGGTGTACGGGCTGAGCCTTGTACTCACGCCTGCCACTTCCACGAAACACATCACTACGCGGCAAGAACGGGTTCCCGGGTGCAGTAGATAGTCCCAGGGGAGTTGGAGAGTAGTCGGGCACTTCCTGCCAAATCACGGCAGCCGTAGTGGCACGCCTGCAATTGAGAGGCTGTGCACTGTGAGGCACATGTGCTAAAGAAGGCGGTCAGTCTTGTACTCACGCCTGCCACTTCCACGAAACACATCACCACGCGGCCAAAACGGATTCCCGGGTGCAGTAGATAGTCCCAGGGGAGTTGGAGAGTAGTCGGGCACCTCCTGCCAAATCACGGCGGCCGTAGTGGCACGCCTGCGAGTGAGAGGCTGTGCACTATGAGGCACATGTGCTAAAGAAGGCGGTGAGCCTTGTACTCACGCCTGCCACTTCCACCAAACGCATGACAACGCCACCAAAATGAAATCCCAGGTGCACTAGACCCAGGGAAACCTCGGCAATAGACGCGCAACTCCGGGAAAGCACGGGCGACGGAGTGGCATGCGTGAGAGTGAGAGGCTGTGCAAGGTGTACGGGCTGAGCCTTGTACTCACGCCTGCCACTTCCACGAAACACATCACCACGCGGCCAAAACTTATTCCCGGGTGAAGTAGATAGTCCCAGGGGAGTTGGGGAGTAGGCGCGCACCTCCTGCCAGATCACGGCGGCCGTAGTGGCACGCCTGCGAGTGAGAGGCTGTGCACTATGAGGCACATGTGCTAAAGAAGGCGGTGAGCCTTGTACTTACGCCTGCCACTTCCACCAAACGCATGACAACGCCACCAAAATGAAATCCCAGGTGCACTAGACGCAGGGAAACCTCGGCAATAGACGCGCAACTCCGGGAAAGCACGGGCGACGAAGTGGCATGCGTGAGAGTGAGAGGCTGTGCAAGGTGTAAGGGCTGAGCCTTGTACTCACGCCTGCCACTTCCACGAAACACATCACTACGCGGCAAGAACGGGTTCCCGGGTGCAGTAGATAGTCCCAGGGGAGTTGGAGAGTAGTCGGGCACCTCCTGCCAAATCACGGCAGCCGTAGTGGCACGCCTGCAATTGAGAGGCTGTGCACTGTGAGGCACATGTGCTAAAGAAGGCGGTCAGTCTTGTACTCACGCCTGCCACTTCCACGAAACACATCACCACGCGGCCAAAACGGATTCCCGGGTGCAGTAGATAGTCCCAGGGGAGTTGGAGAGTAGTCGGGCACCTCCTGCCAAATCACGGCGGCCGTAGTGGCACGCCTGCGAGTGAGAGGCTGTGCACTATGAGGCACATGTGCTAAAGAAGGCGGTGAGCCTTGTCCTCACGCCTGCCACTTCCACCAAACGCATGACAACGCCACCAAAATGAAATCCCAGGTGCACTAGACCCAGGGAAACCTCGGCAATAGACGCGCAACTCCGGGAAAGCACGGGCGACGGAGTGGCATGCGTGAGAGTGAGAGGCTGTGCAAGGTGTACGGGCTGAGCCTTGTACTCACGCCTGCCACTTCCACGAAACACATCACCACGCGGCCAAAACTTATTCCCGGGTGAAGTAGATAGTCCCAGGGGAGTTGGGGAGTAGGCGCGCACCTCCTGCCAGATCACGGCGGCCGTAGTGGCACGCCTGCGAGTGAGAGGCTGTGCACTATGAGGCACATGTGCTAAAGAAGGCGGTGAGCCTTGTACTCACGCCTGCCACTTCCACCAAACGCATGACAACGCCACCAAAATGAAATCCCAGGTGCACTAGACCCAGGGAAACCTCGGCAATAGACGCGCAACTCCGGGAAAGCACGGGCGACGGAGTGGCATGCGTGAGAGTGAGAGGCTGTGCAAGGTGTACGGGCTGAGCCTTGTACTCACGCCTGCCACTTCCACGAAACACATCACTACGCGGCAAGAACGGGTTCCCGGGTGCAGTAGATAGTCCCAGGGGAGTTGGAGAGTAGTCGGGCACCTCCTGCCAAATCACGGCAGCCGTAGTGGCACGCCTGCAATTGAGAGGCTGTGCACTGTGAGGCACATGTGCTAAAGAAGGCGGTCAGTCTTGTACTCACGCCTGCCACTTCCACGAAACACATCACCACGCGGCCAAAACGGATTCCCGGGTGCAGTAGATAGTCCCAGGGGAGTTGGAGAGTAGTCGGGCACCTCCTGCCAAATCACGGCGGCCGTAGTGGCACGCCTGCGAGTGAGAGGCTGTGCACTATGAGGCACATGTGCTAAAGAAGGCGGTGAGCCTTGTCCTCACGCCTGCCACTTCCACCAAACGCATGACAACGCCACCAAAATGAAATCCCAGGTGCACTAGACCCAGGGAAACCTCGGCAATAGACGCGCAACTCCGGGAAAGCACGGGCGACGGAGTGGCATGCGTGAGAGTGAGAGGCTGTGCAAGGTGTACGGGCTGAGCCTTGTACTCACGCCTGCCACTTCCACGAAACACATCACCACGCGGCCAAAACTTATTCCCGGGTGAAGTAGATAGTCCCAGGGGAGTTGGGGAGTAGGCGCGCACCTCCTGCCAGATCACGGCGGCCGTAGTGGCACGCCTGCGAGTGAGAGGCTGTGCACTATGAGGCACATGTGCTAAAGAAGGCGGTGAGCCTTGTACTCACGCCTGCCACTTCCACCAAACGCATGACAACGCCACCAAAATGAAATCCCAGGTGCACTAGACCCAGGGAAACCTCGGCAATAGACGCGCAACTCCGGGAAAGCACGGGCGACGGAGTGGCATGCGTGAGAGTGAGAGGCTGTGCAAGGTGTACGGGCTGAGCCTTGTACTCACGCCTGCCACTTCCACGAAACACATCACCACGCGGCCAAAACTTATTCCCGGGTGAAGTAGATAGTCCCAGGGGAGTTGGGGAGTAGGCGCGCACCTCCTGCCAGATCACGGCGGCCGTAGTGGCACGCCTGCGAGTGAGAGGCTGTGCACTATGAGGCACATGTGCTAAAGAAGGCGGTGAGCCTTGTACTCACGCCTGCCACTTCCACCAAACGCATGACAACGCCACCAAAATGAAATCCCAGGTGCACTAGACGCAGGGAAACCTCGGCAATAGACGCGCAACTCCGGGAAAGCACGGGCGACGAAGTGGCATGCGTGAGAGTGAGAGGCTGTGCAAGGTGTAAGGGCTGAGCCTTGTACTCACGCCTGCCACTTCCACGAAACACATCACTACGCGGCAAGAACGGGTTCCCGGGTGCAGTAGATAGTCCCAGGGGAGTTGGAGAGTAGTCGGGCACCTCCTGCCAAATCACGGCAGCCGTAGTGGCACGCCTGCAATTGAGAGGCTGTGCACTGTGAGGCACATGTGCTAAAGAAGGCGGTCAGTCTTGTACTCACGCCTGCCACTTCCACGAAACACATCACCACGCGGCCAAAACGGATTCCCGGGTGCAGTAGATAGTCCCAGGGGAGTTGGAGAGTAGTCGGGCACCTCCTGCCAAATCACGGCGGCCGTAGTGGCACGCCTGCGAGTGAGAGGCTGTGCACTATGAGGCACATGTGCTAAAGAAGGCGGTGAGCCTTGTCCTCACGCCTGCCACTTCCACCAAACGCATGACAACGCCACCAAAATGAAATCCCAGGTGCACTAGACCCAGGGAAACCTCGGCAATAGACGCGCAACTCCGGGAAAGCACGGGCGACGGAGTGGCATGCGTGAGAGTGAGAGGCTGTGCAAGGTGTACGGGCTGAGCCTTGTACTCACGCCTGCCACTTCCACGAAACACATCACCACGCGGCCAAAACTTATTCCCGGGTGAAGTAGATAGTCCCAGGGGAGTTGGGGAGTAGGCGCGCACCTCCTGCCAGATCACGGCGGCCGTAGTGGCACGCCTGCGAGTGAGAGGCTGTGCACTATGAGGCACATGTGCTAAAGAAGGCGGTGAGCCTTGTACTCACGCCTGCCACTTCCACCAAACGCATGACAACGCCACCAAAATGAAATCCCAGGTGCACTAGACCCAGGGAAACCTCGGCAATAGACGCGCAACTCCGGGAAAGCACGGGCGACGGAGTGGCATGCGTGAGAGTGAGAGGCTGTGCAAGGTGTACGGGCTGAGCCTTGTACTCACGCCTGCCACTTCCACGAAACACATCACTACGCGGCAAGAACGGGTTCCCGGGTGCAGTAGATAGTCCCAGGGGAGTTGGAGAGTAGTCGGGCACCTCCTGCCAAATCACGGCAGCCGTAGTGGCACGCCTGCAATTGAGAGGCTGTGCACTGTGAGGCACATGTGCTAAAGAAGGCGGTCAGTCTTGTACTCACGCCTGCCACTTCCACGAAACACATCACCACGCGGCCAAAACGGATTCCCGGGTGCAGTAGATAGTCCCAGGGGAGTTGGAGAGTAGTCGGGCACCTCCTGCCAAATCACGGCGGCCGTAGTGGCACGCCTGCGAGTGAGAGGCTGTGCACTATGAGGCACATGTGCTAAAGAAGGCGGTGAGCCTTGTACTCACGCCTGCCACTTCCACCAAACGCATGACAACGCCACCAAAATGAAATCCCAGGTGCACTAGACCCAGGGAAACCTCGGCAATAGACGCGCAACTCCGGGAAAGCACGGGCGACGGAGTGGCATGCGTGAGAGTGAGAGGCTGTGCAAGGTGTACGGGCTGAGCCTTGTACTCACGCCTGCCACTTCCACGAAACACATCACCACGCGGCCAAAACTTATTCCCGGGTGAAGTAGATAGTCCCAGGGGAGTTGGGGAGTAGGCGCGCACCTCCTGCCAGATCACGGCGGCCGTAGTGGCACGCCTGCGAGTGAGAGGCTGTGCACTATGAGGCACATGTGCTAAAGAAGGCGGTGAGCCTTGTACTCACGCCTGCCACTTCCACCAAACGCATGACAACGCCACCAAAATGAAATCCCAGGTGCACTAGACGCAGGGAAACCTCGGCAATAGACGCGCAACTCCGGGAAAGCACGGGCGACGAAGTGGCATGCGTGAGAGTGAGAGGCTGTGCAAGGTGTAAGGGCTGAGCCTTGTACTCACGCCTGCCACTTCCACGAAACACATCACTACGCGGCAAGAACGGGTTCCCGGGTGCAGTAGATAGTCCCAGGGGAGTTGGAGAGTAGTCGGGCACCTCCTGCCAAATCACGGCAGCCGTAGTGGCACGCCTGCAATTGAGAGGCTGTGCACTGTGAGGCACATGTGCTAAAGAAGGCGGTCAGTCTTGTACTCACGCCTGCCACTTCCACGAAACACATCACCACGCGGCCAAAACGGATTCCCGGGTGCAGTAGATAGTCCCAGGGGAGTTGGAGAGTAGTCGGGCACCTCCTGCCAAATCACGGCGGCCGTAGTGGCACGCCTGCGAGTGAGAGGCTGTGCACTATGAGGCACATGTGCTAAAGAAGGCGGTGAGCCTTGTCCTCACGCCTGCCACTTCCACCAAACGCATGACAACGCCACCAAAATGAAATCCCAGGTGCACTAGACCCAGGGAAACCTCGGCAATAGACGCGCAACTCCGGGAAAGCACGGGCGACGGAGTGGCATGCGTGAGAGTGAGAGGCTGTGCAAGGTGTACGGGCTGAGCCTTGTACTCACGCCTGCCACTTCCACGAAACACATCACCACGCGGCCAAAACTTATTCCCGGGTGAAGTAGATAGTCCCAGGGGAGTTGGGGAGTAGGCGCGCACCTCCTGCCAGATCACGGCGGCCGTAGTGGCACGCCTGCGAGTGAGAGGCTGTGCACTATGAGGCACATGTGCTAAAGAAGGCGGTGAGCCTTGTACTCACGCCTGCCACTTCCACCAAACGCATGACAACGCCACCAAAATGAAATCCCAGGTGCACTAGACCCAGGGAAACCTCGGCAATAGACGCGCAACTCCGGGAAAGCACGGGCGACGGAGTGGCATGCGTGAGAGTGAGAGGCTGTGCAAGGTGTACGGGCTGAGCCTTGTACTCACGCCTGCCACTTCCACGAAACACATCACTACGCGGCAAGAACGGGTTCCCGGGTGCAGTAGATAGTCCCAGGGGAGTTGGAGAGTAGTCGGGCACCTCCTGCCAAATCACGGCAGCCGTAGTGGCACGCCTGCAATTGAGAGGCTGTGCACTGTGAGGCACATGTGCTAAAGAAGGCGGTCAGTCTTGTACTCACGCCTGCCACTTCCACGAAACACATCACCACGCGGCCAAAACGGATTCCCGGGTGCAGTAGATAGTCCCAGGGGAGTTGGAGAGTAGTCGGGCACCTCCTGCCAAATCACGGCGGCCGTAGTGGCACGCCTGCGAGTGAGAGGCTGTGCACTATGAGGCACATGTGCTAAAGAAGGCGGTGAGCCTTGTCCTCACGCCTGCCACTTCCACCAAACGCATGACAACGCCACCAAAATGAAATCCCAGGTGCACTAGACCCAGGGAAACCTCGGCAATAGACGCGCAACTCCGGGAAAGCACGGGCGACGGAGTGGCATGCGTGAGAGTGAGAGGCTGTGCAAGGTGTACGGGCTGAGCCTTGTACTCACGCCTGCCACTTCCACGAAACACATCACCACGCGGCCAAAACTTATTCCCGGGTGAAGTAGATAGTCCCAGGGGAGTTGGGGAGTAGGCGCGCACCTCCTGCCAGATCACGGCGGCCGTAGTGGCACGCCTGCGAGTGAGAGGCTGTGCACTATGAGGCACATGTGCTAAAGAAGGCGGTGAGCCTTGTACTCACGCCTGCCACTTCCACCAAACGCATGACAACGCCACCAAAATGAAATCCCAGGTGCACTAGACCCAGGGAAACCTCGGCAATAGACGCGCAACTCCGGGAAAGCACGGGCGACGGAGTGGCATGCGTGAGAGTGAGAGGCTGTGCAAGGTGTACGGGCTGAGCCTTGTACTCACGCCTGCCACTTCCACGAAACACATCACCACGCGGCCAAAACTTATTCCCGGGTGAAGTAGATAGTCCCAGGGGAGTTGGGGAGTAGGCGCGCACCTCCTGCCAGATCACGGCGGCCGTAGTGGCACGCCTGCGAGTGAGAGGCTGTGCACTATGAGGCACATGTGCTAAAGAAGGCGGTGAGCCTTGTACTCACGCCTGCCACTTCCACCAAACGCATGACAACGCCACCAAAATGAAATCCCAGGTGCACTAGACGCAGGGAAACCTCGGCAATAGACGCGCAACTCCGGGAAAGCACGGGCGACGAAGTGGCATGCGTGAGAGTGAGAGGCTGTGCAAGGTGTAAGGGCTGAGCCTTGTACTCACGCCTGCCACTTCCACGAAACACATCACTACGCGGCAAGAACGGGTTCCCGGGTGCAGTAGATAGTCCCAGGGGAGTTGGAGAGTAGTCGGGCACCTCCTGCCAAATCACGGCAGCCGTAGTGGCACGCCTGCAATTGAGAGGCTGTGCACTGTGAGGCACATGTGCTAAAGAAGGCGGTCAGTCTTGTACTCACGCCTGCCACTTCCACGAAACACATCACCACGCGGCCAAAACGGATTCCCGGGTGCAGTAGATAGTCCCAGGGGAGTTGGAGAGTAGTCGGGCACCTCCTGCCAAATCACGGCGGCCGTAGTGGCACGCCTGCGAGTGAGAGGCTGTGCACTATGAGGCACATGTGCTAAAGAAGGCGGTGAGCCTTGTCCTCACGCCTGCCACTTCCACCAAACGCATGACAACGCCACCAAAATGAAATCCCAGGTGCACTAGACCCAGGGAAACCTCGGCAATAGACGCGCAACTCCGGGAAAGCACGGGCGACGGAGTGGCATGCGTGAGAGTGAGAGGCTGTGCAAGGTGTACGGGCTGAGCCTTGTACTCACGCCTGCCACTTCCACGAAACACATCACCACGCGGCCAAAACTTATTCCCGGGTGAAGTAGATAGTCCCAGGGGAGTTGGGGAGTAGGCGCGCACCTCCTGCCAGATCACGGCGGCCGTAGTGGCACGCCTGCGAGTGAGAGGCTGTGCACTATGAGGCACATGTGCTAAAGAAGGCGGTGAGCCTTGTACTCACGCCTGCCACTTCCACCAAACGCATGACAACGCCACCAAAATGAAATCCCAGGTGCACTAGACGCAGGGAAACCTCGGCAATAGACGCGCAACTCCGGGAAAGCACGGGCGACGAAGTGGCATGCGTGAGAGTGAGAGGCTGTGCAAGGTGTAAGGGCTGAGCCTTGTACTCACGCCTGCCACTTCCACGAAACACATCACTACGCGGCAAGAACGGGTTCCCGGGTGCAGTAGATAGTCCCAGGGGAGTTGGAGAGTAGTCGGGCACCTCCTGCCAAATCACGGCAGCCGTAGTGGCACGCCTGCAATTGAGAGGCTGTGCACTGTGAGGCACATGTGCTAAAGAAGGCGGTCAGTCTTGTACTCACGCCTGCCACTTCCACGAAACACATCACCACGCGGCCAAAACGGATTCCCGGGTGCAGTAGATAGTCCCAGGGGAGTTGGAGAGTAGTCGGGCACCTCCTGCCAAATCACGGCGGCCGTAGTGGCACGCCTGCGAGTGAGAGGCTGTGCACTATGAGGCACATGTGCTAAAGAAGGCGGTGAGCCTTGTCCTCACGCCTGCCACTTCCACCAAACGCATGACAACGCCACCAAAATGAAATCCCAGGTGCACTAGACCCAGGGAAACCTCGGCAATAGACGCGCAACTCCGGGAAAGCACGGGCGACGGAGTGGCATGCGTGAGAGTGAGAGGCTGTGCAAGGTGTACGGGCTGAGCCTTGTACTCACGCCTGCCACTTCCACGAAACACATCACCACGCGGCCAAAACTTATTCCCGGGTGAAGTAGATAGTCCCAGGGGAGTTGGGGAGTAGGCGCGCACCTCCTGCCAGATCACGGCGGCCGTAGTGGCACGCCTGCGAGTGAGAGGCTGTGCACTATGAGGCACATGTGCTAAAGAAGGCGGTGAGCCTTGTACTCACGCCTGCCACTTCCACCAAACGCATGACAACGCCACCAAAATGAAATCCCAGGTGCACTAGACCCAGGGAAACCTCGGCAATAGACGCGCAACTCCGGGAAAGCACGGGCGACGGAGTGGCATGCGTGAGAGTGAGAGGCTGTGCAAGGTGTACGGGCTGAGCCTTGTACTCACGCCTGCCACTTCCACGAAACACATCACTACGCGGCAAGAACGGGTTCCCGGGTGCAGTAGATAGTCCCAGGGGAGTTGGAGAGTAGTCGGGCACCTCCTGCCAAATCACGGCAGCCGTAGTGGCACGCCTGCAATTGAGAGGCTGTGCACTGTGAGGCACATGTGCTAAAGAAGGCGGTCAGTCTTGTACTCACGCCTGCCACTTCCACGAAACACATCACCACGCGGCCAAAACGGATTCCCGGGTGCAGTAGATAGTCCCAGGGGAGTTGGAGAGTAGTCGGGCACCTCCTGCCAAATCACGGCGGCCGTAGTGGCACGCCTGCGAGTGAGAGGCTGTGCACTATGAGGCACATGTGCTAAAGAAGGCGGTGAGCCTTGTCCTCACGCCTGCCACTTCCACCAAACGCATGACAACGCCACCAAAATGAAATCCCAGGTGCACTAGACCCAGGGAAACCTCGGCAATAGACGCGCAACTCCGGGAAAGCACGGGCGACGGAGTGGCATGCGTGAGAGTGAGAGGCTGTGCAAGGTGTACGGGCTGAGCCTTGTACTCACGCCTGCCACTTCCACGAAACACATCACCACGCGGCCAAAACTTATTCCCGGGTGAAGTAGATAGTCCCAGGGGAGTTGGGGAGTAGGCGCGCACCTCCTGCCAGATCACGGCGGCCGTAGTGGCACGCCTGCGAGTGAGAGGCTGTGCACTATGAGGCACATGTGCTAAAGAAGGCGGTGAGCCTTGTACTCACGCCTGCCACTTCCACCAAACGCATGACAACGCCACCAAAATGAAATCCCAGGTGCACTAGACCCAGGGAAACCTCGGCAATAGACGCGCAACTCCGGGAAAGCACGGGCGACGGAGTGGCATGCGTGAGAGTGAGAGGCTGTGCAAGGTGTACGGGCTGAGCCTTGTACTCACGCCTGCCACTTCCACGAAACACATCACCACGCGGCCAAAACTTATTCCCGGGTGAAGTAGATAGTCCCAGGGGAGTTGGGGAGTAGGCGCGCACCTCCTGCCAGATCACGGCGGCCGTAGTGGCACGCCTGCGAGTGAGAGGCTGTGCACTATGAGGCACATGTGCTAAAGAAGGCGGTGAGCCTTGTACTCACGCCTGCCACTTCCACCAAACGCATGACAACGCCACCAAAATGAAATCCCAGGTGCACTAGACGCAGGGAAACCTCGGCAATAGACGCGCAACTCCGGGAAAGCACGGGCGACGAAGTGGCATGCGTGAGAGTGAGAGGCTGTGCAAGGTGTAAGGGCTGAGCCTTGTACTCACGCCTGCCACTTCCACGAAACACATCACTACGCGGCAAGAACGGGTTCCCGGGTGCAGTAGATAGTCCCAGGGGAGTTGGAGAGTAGTCGGGCACCTCCTGCCAAATCACGGCAGCCGTAGTGGCACGCCTGCAATTGAGAGGCTGTGCACTGTGAGGCACATGTGCTAAAGAAGGCGGTCAGTCTTGTACTCACGCCTGCCACTTCCACGAAACACATCACCACGCGGCCAAAACGGATTCCCGGGTGCAGTAGATAGTCCCAGGGGAGTTGGAGAGTAGTCGGGCACCTCCTGCCAAATCACGGCGGCCGTAGTGGCACGCCTGCGAGTGAGAGGCTGTGCACTATGAGGCACATGTGCTAAAGAAGGCGGTGAGCCTTGTACTCACGCCTGCCACTTCCACCAAACGCATGACAACGCCACCAAAATGAAATCCCAGGTGCACTAGACCCAGGGAAACCTCGGCAATAGACGCGCAACTCCGGGAAAGCACGGGCGACGGAGTGGCATGCGTGAGAGTGAGAGGCTGTGCAAGGTGTACGGGCTGAGCCTTGTACTCACGCCTGCCACTTCCACGAAACACATCACCACGCGGCCAAAACTTATTCCCGGGTGAAGTAGATAGTCCCAGGGGAGTTGGGGAGTAGGCGCGCACCTCCTGCCAGATCACGGCGGCCGTAGTGGCACGCCTGCGAGTGAGAGGCTGTGCACTATGAGGCACATGTGCTAAAGAAGGCGGTGAGCCTTGTACTCACGCCTGCCACTTCCACCAAACGCATGACAACGCCACCAAAATGAAATCCCAGGTGCACTAGACGCAGGGAAACCTCGGCAATAGACGCGCAACTCCGGGAAAGCACGGGCGACGAAGTGGCATGCGTGAGAGTGAGAGGCTGTGCAAGGTGTAAGGGCTGAGCCTTGTACTCACGCCTGCCACTTCCACGAAACACATCACTACGCGGCAAGAACGGGTTCCCGGGTCCAGTAGATAGTCCCAGGGGAGTTGGAGAGTAGTCGGGCACCTCCTGCCAAATCAGGGCAGCCGTAGTGGCACGCCTGCAATTTAGAGGCTGTGCACTGTGAGGCACATGTGCTAAAGAAGGCGGTCAGTCTTGTACTCACGCCTGCCACTTCCACGAAACACATCACCACGCGGCCAAAACGGATTCCCGGGTGCAGTAAATAGTCCCAGGGGAGTTGGAGAGTAGTCGGGCACCTCCTGCCAAATCACGGCGGCCGTAGTGGCACGCCTGCGAGTGAGAGGCTGTGCACTATGAGGCACATGTGCTAAAGAAGGCGGTGAGCCTTGTCCTCACGCCTGCCACTTCCACCAAACGCATGACAACGCCACCAAAATGAAATCCCAGGTGCACTAGACCCAGGGAAACCTCGGCAATAGACGCGCAACTCCGGGAAAGCACGGGCGACGGAGTGGCATGCGTGAGAGTGAGAGGCTGTGCAAGGTGTACGGGCTGAGCCTTGTACTCACGCCTGCCACTTCCACGAAACACATCACTACGCGGCAAGAACGGGTTCTCGGGTGCAGTAGATAGTCCCAGGGGAGTTGGAGAGTAGTCGGGCACCTCCTGCCAAATCACGGCAGCCGTAGTGGCACGCCTGCAATTGAGAGGCTGTGCACTGTGAGGCACATGTGCTAAAGAAGGCGGTCAGTCTTGTACTCACGCCTGCCACTTCCACGAAACACATCACCACGCGGCCAAAACGGATTCCCGGGTGCAGTAGATAGTCCCAGGGGAGTTGGAGAGTAGTCGGGCACCTCCTGCCAAATCACGGCGGCCGTAGTGGCACGCCTGCGAGTGAGAGGCTGTGCACTATGAGGCACATGTGCTAAAAAAGGCGGTGAGCCTTGTCCTCACGCCTGCCACTTCCACCAAACGCATGACAACGCCACCAAAATGAAATCCCAGGTAAACTAGACCCAGGGAAACCTCGGCAATAGACGCGCAACTCCGGGAAAGCACGGGCGACGGAGTGGCATGCGTGAGAGTGAGAGGCTGTGCAAGGTGTACGGGCTGAGCCTTGTACTCACGCCTGCCACTTCCACGAAACACATCACCACGCGGCCAAAACTTATTCCCGGGTGAAGTAGATAGTCCCAGGGGAGTTGGGGAGTAGGCGCGCACCTCCTGCCAGATCACGGCGGCCGTAGTGGCACGCCTGCGAGTGAGAGGCTGTGCACTATGAGGCACATGTGCTAAAGAAGGCGGTGAGCCTTGTACTCACGCCTGCCACTTCCACCAAACGCATGACAACGCCACCAAAATGAAATCCCAGGTGCACTAGACGCAGGGAAACCTCGGCAATAGACGCGCAACTCCGGGAAAGCACGGGCGACGAAGTGGCATGCGTGAGAGTGAGAGGCTGTGCAAGGTGTAAGGGCTGAGCCTTGTACTCACGCCTGCCACTTCCACGAAACACATCACTACGCGGCAAGAACGGGTTCCCGGGTGCAGTAGATAGTCCCAGGGGAGTTGGAGAGTAGTCGGGCACCTCCTGCCAAATCACGGCAGCCGTAGTGGCACGCCTGCAATTGAGAGGCTGTGCACTGTGAGGCACATGTGCTAAAGAAGGCGGTCAGTCTTGTACTCACGCCTGCCACTTCCACGAAACACATCACCACGCGGCCAAAACGGATTCCCGGGTGCAGTAGATAGTCCCAGGGGAGTTGGAGAGTAGTCGGGCACCTCCTGCCAAATCACGGCGGCCGTAGTGGCACGCCTGCGAGTGAGAGGCTGTGCACTATGAGGCACATGTGCTAAAGAAGGCGGTGAGCCTTGTCCTCACGCCTGCCACTTCCACCAAACGCATGACAACGCCACCAAAATGAAATCCCAGGTGCACTAGACCCAGGGAAACCTCGGCAATAGACGCGCAACTCCGGGAAAGCACGGGCGACGGAGTGGCATGCGTGAGAGTGAGAGGCTGTGCAAGGTGTACGGGCTGAGCCTTGTACTCACGCCTGCCACTTCCACGAAACACATCACCACGCGGCCAAAACTTATTCCCGGGTGAAGTAGATAGTCCCAGGGGAGTTGGGGAGTAGGCGCCCACCTCCTGCCAGATCACGGCGGCCGTAGTGGCACGCCTGCGAGTGAGAGGCTGTGCACTATGAGGCACATGTGCTAAAGAAGGCGGTGAGCCTTGTACTCACGCCTGCCACTTCCACCAAACGCATGACAACGCCACCAAAATGAAATCCCAGGTGCACTAGACCCAGGGAAACCTCGGCAATAGACGCGCAACTCCGGGAAAGCACGGGCGACGGAGTGGCATGCGTGAGAGTGAGAGGCTGTGCAAGGTGTACGGGCTGAGCCTTGTACTCACGCCTGCCACTTCCACGAAACACATCACTACGCGGCAAGAACGGGTTCCCGGGTGCAGTAGATAGTCCCAGGGGAGTTGGAGAGTAGTCGGGCACCTCCTGCCAAATCACGGCAGCCGTAGTGGCACGCCTGCAATTGAGAGGCTGTGCACTGTGAGGCACATGTGCTAAAGAAGGCGGTCAGTCTTGTACTCACGCCTGCCACTTCCACGAAACACATCACCACGCGGCCAAAACGGATTCCCGGGTGCAGTAGATAGTCCCAGGGGAGTTGGAGAGTAGTCGGGCACCTCCTGCCAAATCACGGCGGCCGTAGTGGCACGCCTGCGAGTGAGAGGCTGTGCACTATGAGGCACATGTGCTAAAGAAGGCGGTGAGCCTTGTCCTCACGCCTGCCACTTCCACCAAACGCATGACAACGCCACCAAAATGAAATCCCAGGTGCACTAGACCCAGGGAAACCTCGGCAATAGACGCGCAACTCCGGGAAAGCACGGGCGACGGAGTGGCATGCGTGAGAGTGAGAGGCTGTGCAAGGTGTACGGGCTGAGCCTTGTACTCACGCCTGCCACTTCCACGAAACACATCACCACGCGGCCAAAACTTATTCCCGGGTGAAGTAGATAGTCCCAGGGGAGTTGGGGAGTAGGCGCGCACCTCCTGCCAGATCACGGCGGCCGTAGTGGCACGCCTGCGAGTGAGAGGCTGTGCACTATGAGGCACATGTGCTAAAGAAGGCGGTGAGCCTTGTACTCACGCCTGCCACTTCCACCAAACGCATGACAACGCCACCAAAATGAAATCCCAGGTGCACTAGACCCAGGGAAACCTCGGCAATAGACGCGCAACTCCGGGAAAGCACGGGCGACGGAGTGGCATGCGTGAGAGTGAGAGGCTGTGCAAGGTGTACGGGCTGAGCCTTGTACTCACGCCTGCCACTTCCACGAAACACATCACCACGCGGCCAAAACTTATTCCCGGGTGAAGTAGATAGTCCCAGGGGAGTTGGGGAGTAGGCGCGCACCTCCTGCGAGATCACGGCGGCCGTAGTGGCACGCCTGCGAGTGAGAGGCTGTGCACTATGAGGCACATGTGCTAAAGAAGGCGGTGAGCCTTGTACTCACGCCTGCCACTTCCACCAAACGCATGACAACGCCACCAAAATGAAATCCCAGGTGCACTAGACGCAGGGAAACCTCGGCAATAGACGCGCAACTCCGGGAAAGCACGGGCGACGAAGTGGCATGCGTGAGAGTGAGAGGCTGTGCAAGGTGTAAGGGCTGAGCCTTGTACTCACGCCTGCCACTTCCACGAAACACATCACTACGCGGCAAGAACGGGTTCCCGGGTGCAGTAGATAGTCCCAGGGGAGTTGGAGAGTAGTCGGGCACCTCCTGCCAAATCACGGCAGCCGTAGTGGCACGCCTGCAATTGAGAGGCTGTGCACTGTGAGGCACATGTGCTAAAGAAGGCGGTCAGTCTTGTACTCACGCCTGCCACTTCCACGAAACACATCACCACGCGGCCAAAACGGATTCCCGGGTGCAGTAGATAGTCCCAGGGGAGTTGGAGAGTAGTCGGGCACCTCCTGCCAAATCACGGCGGCCGTAGTGGCACGCCTGCGAGTGAGAGGCTGTGCACTATGAGGCACATGTGCTAAAGAAGGCGGTGAGCCTTGTCCTCACGCCTGCCACTTCCACCAAACGCATGACAACGCCACCAAAATGAAATCCCAGGTGCACTAGACCCAGGGAAACCTCGGCAATAGACGCGCAACTCCGGGAAAGCACGGGCGACGGAGTGGCATGCGTGAGAGTGAGAGGCTGTGCAAGGTGTACGGGCTGAGCCTTGTACTCACGCCTGCCACTTCCACGAAACACATCACCACGCGGCCAAAACTTATTCCCGGGTGAAGTAGATAGTCCCAGGGGAGTTGGGGAGTAGGCGCGCACCTCCTGCCAGATCACGGCGGCCGTAGTGGCACGCCTGCGAGTGAGAGGCTGTGCACTATGAGGCACATGTGCTAAAGAAGGCGGTGAGCCTTGTACTCACGCCTGCCACTTCCACCAAACGCATGACAACGCCACCAAAATGAAATCCCAGGTGCACTAGACCCAGGGAAACCTCGGCAATAGACGCGCAACTCCGGGAAAGCACGGGCGACGGAGTGGCATGCGTGAGAGTGAGAGGCTGTGCAAGGTGTACGGGCTGAGCCTTGTACTCACGCCTGCCACTTCCACGAAACACATCACTACGCGGCAAGAACGGGTTCCCGGGTGCAGTAGATAGTCCCAGGGGAGTTGGAGAGTAGTCGGGCACCTCCTGCCAAATCACGGCAGCCGTAGTGGCACGCCTGCAATTGAGAGGCTGTGCACTGTGAGGCACATGTGCTAAAGAAGGCGGTCAGTCTTGTACTCACGCCTGCCACTTCCACGAAACACATCACCACGCGGCCAAAACGGATTCCCGGGTGCAGTAGATAGTCCCAGGGGAGTTGGAGAGTAGTCGGGCACCTCCTGCCAAATCACGGCGGCCGTAGTGGCACGCCTGCGAGTGAGAGGCTGTGCACTATGAGGCACATGTGCTAAAGAAGGCGGTGAGCCTTGTACTCACGCCTGCCACTTCCACCAAACGCATGACAACGCCACCAAAATGAAATCCCAGGTGCACTAGACCCAGGGAAACCTCGGCAATAGACGCGCAACTCCGGGAAAGCACGGGCGACGGAGTGGCATGCGTGAGAGTGAGAGGCTGTGCAAGGTGTACGGGCTGAGCCTTGTACTCACGCCTGCCACTTCCACGAAACACATCACCACGCGGCCAAAACTTATTCCCGGGTGAAGTAGATAGTCCCAGGGGAGTTGGGGAGTAGGCGCGCACCTCCTGCCAGATCACGGCGGCCGTAGTGGCACGCCTGCGAGTGAGAGGCTGTGCACTATGAGGCACATGTGCTAAAGAAGGCGGTGAGCCTTGTACTTACGCCTGCCACTTCCACCAAACGCATGACAACGCCACCAAAATGAAATCCCAGGTGCACTAGACGCAGGGAAACCTCGGCAATAGACGCGCAACTCCGGGAAAGCACGGGCGACGAAGTGGCATGCGTGAGAGTGAGAGGCTGTGCAAGGTGTAAGGGCTGAGCCTTGTACTCACGCCTGCCACTTCCACGAAACACATCACTACGCGGCAAGAACGGGTTCCCGGGTGCAGTAGATAGTCCCAGGGGAGTTGGAGAGTAGTCGGGCACCTCCTGCCAAATCACGGCAGCCGTAGTGGCACGCCTGCAATTGAGAGGCTGTGCACTGTGAGGCACATGTGCTAAAGAAGGCGGTCAGTCTTGTACTCACGCCTGCCACTTCCACGAAACACATCACCACGCGGCCAAAACGGATTCCCGGGTGCAGTAGATAGTCCCAGGGGAGTTGGAGAGTAGTCGGGCACCTCCTGCCAAATCACGGCGGCCGTAGTGGCACGCCTGCGAGTGAGAGGCTGTGCACTATGAGGCACATGTGCTAAAGAAGGCGGTGAGCCTTGTCCTCACGCCTGCCACTTCCACCAAACGCATGACAACGCCACCAAAATGAAATCCCAGGTGCACTAGACCCAGGGAAACCTCGGCAATAGACGCGCAACTCCGGGAAAGCACGGGCGACGGAGTGGCATGCGTGAGAGTGAGAGGCTGTGCAAGGTGTACGGGCTGAGCCTTGTACTCACGCCTGCCACTTCCACGAAACACATCACCACGCGGCCAAAACTTATTCCCGGGTGAAGTAGATAGTCCCAGGGGAGTTGGGGAGTAGGCGCGCACCTCCTGCCAGATCACGGCGGCCGTAGTGGCACGCCTGCGAGTGAGAGGCTGTGCACTATGAGGCACATGTGCTAAAGAAGGCGGTGAGCCTTGTACTCACGCCTGCCACTTCCACCAAACGCATGACAACGCCACCAAAATGAAATCCCAGGTGCACTAGACCCAGGGAAACCTCGGCAATAGACGCGCAACTCCGGGAAAGCACGGGCGACGGAGTGGCATGCGTGAGAGTGAGAGGCTGTGCAAGGTGTACGGGCTGAGCCTTGTACTCACGCCTGCCACTTCCACGAAACACATCACTACGCGGCAAGAACGGGTTCCCGGGTGCAGTAGATAGTCCCAGGGGAGTTGGAGAGTAGTCGGGCACCTCCTGCCAAATCACGGCAGCCGTAGTGGCACGCCTGCAATTGAGAGGCTGTGCACTGTGAGGCACATGTGCTAAAGAAGGCGGTCAGTCTTGTACTCACGCCTGCCACTTCCACGAAACACATCACCACGCGGCCAAAACGGATTCCCGGGTGCAGTAGATAGTCCCAGGGGAGTTGGAGAGTAGTCGGGCACCTCCTGCCAAATCACGGCGGCCGTAGTGGCACGCCTGCGAGTGAGAGGCTGTGCACTATGAGGCACATGTGCTAAAGAAGGCGGTGAGCCTTGTCCTCACGCCTGCCACTTCCACCAAACGCATGACAACGCCACCAAAATGAAATCCCAGGTGCACTAGACCCAGGGAAACCTCGGCAATAGACGCGCAACTCCGGGAAAGCACGGGCGACGGAGTGGCATGCGTGAGAGTGAGAGGCTGTGCAAGGTGTACGGGCTGAGCCTTGTACTCACGCCTGCCACTTCCACGAAACACATCACCACGCGGCCAAAACTTATTCCCGGGTGAAGTAGATAGTCCCAGGGGAGTTGGGGAGTAGGCGCGCACCTCCTGCCAGATCACGGCGGCCGTAGTGGCACGCCTGCGAGTGAGAGGCTGTGCACTATGAGGCACATGTGCTAAAGAAGGCGGTGAGCCTTGTACTCACGCCTGCCACTTCCACCAAACGCATGACAACGCCACCAAAATGAAATCCCAGGTGCACTAGACCCAGGGAAACCTCGGCAATAGACGCGCAACTCCGGGAAAGCACGGGCGACGGAGTGGCATGCGTGAGAGTGAGAGGCTGTGCAAGGTGTACGGGCTGAGCCTTGTACTCACGCGTGCCACTTCCACGAAACACATCACCACGCGGCCAAAACTTATTCCCGGGTGAAGTAGATAGTCCCAGGGGAGTTGGGGAGTAGGCGCGCACCTCCTGCCAGATCACGGCGGCCGTAGTGGCACGCCTGCGAGTGAGAGGCTGTGCACTATGAGGCACATGTGCTAAAGAAGGCGGTGAGCCTTGTACTCACGCCTGCCACTTCCACCAAACGCATGACAACGCCACCAAAATGAAATCCCAGGTGCACTAGACGCAGGGAAACCTCGGCAATAGACGCGCAACTCCGGGAAAGCACGGGCGACGAAGTGGCATGCGTGAGAGTGAGAGGCTGTGCAAGGTGTAAGGGCTGAGCCTTGTACTCACGCCTGCCACTTCCACGAAACACATCACTACGCGGCAAGAACGGGTTCCCGGGTGCAGTAGATAGTCCCAGGGGAGTTGGAGAGTAGTCGGGCACCTCCTGCCAAATCACGGCAGCCGTAGTGGCACGCCTGCAATTGAGAGGCTGTGCACTGTGAGGCACATGTGCTAAAGAAGGCGGTCAGTCTTGTACTCACGCCTGCCACTTCCACGAAACACATCACCACGCGGCCAAAACGGATTCCCGGGTGCAGTAGATAGTCCCAGGGGAGTTGGAGAGTAGTCGGGCACCTCCTGCCAAATCACGGCGGCCGTAGTGGCACGCCTGCGAGTGAGAGGCTGTGCACTATGAGGCACATGTGCTAAAGAAGGCGGTGAGCCTTGTACTCACGCCTGCCACTTCCACCAAACGCATGACAACGCCACCAAAATGAAATCCCAGGTGCACTAGACCCAGGGAAACCTCGGCAATAGACGCGCAACTCCGGGAAAGCACGGGCGACGGAGTGGCATGCGTGAGAGTGAGAGGCTGTGCAAGGTGTACGGGCTGAGCCTTGTACTCACGCCTGCCACTTCCACGAAACACATCACCACGCGGCCAAAACTTATTCCCGGGTGAAGTAGATAGTCCCAGGGGAGTTGGGGAGTAGGCGCGCACCTCCTGCCAGATCACGGCGGCCGTAGTGGCACGCCTGCGAGTGAGAGGCTGTGCACTATGAGGCACATGTGCTAAAGAAGGCGGTGAGCCTTGTACTTACGCCTGCCACTTCCACCAAACGCATGACAACGCCACCAAAATGAAATCCCAGGTGCACTAGACGCAGGGAAACCTCGGCAATAGACGCGCAACTCCGGGAAAGCACGGGCGACGAAGTGGCATGCGTGAGAGTGAGAGGCTGTGCAAGGTGTAAGGGCTGAGCCTTGTACTCACGCCTGCCACTTCCACGAAACACATCACTACGCGGCAAGAACGGGTTCCCGGGTGCAGTAGATAGTCCCAGGGGAGTTGGAGAGTAGTCGGGCACCTCCTGCCAAATCACGGCAGCCGTAGTGGCACGCCTGCAATTGAGAGGCTGTGCACTGTGAGGCACATGTGCTAAAGAAGGCGGTCAGTCTTGTACTCACGCCTGCCACTTCCACGAAACACATCACCACGCGGCCAAAACGGATTCCCGGGTGCAGTAGATAGTCCCAGGGGAGTTGGAGAGTAGTCGGGCACCTCCTGCCAAATCACGGCGGCCGTAGTGGCACGCCTGCGAGTGAGAGGCTGTGCACTATGAGGCACATGTGCTAAAGAAGGCGGTGAGCCTTGTCCTCACGCCTGCCACTTCCACCAAACGCATGACAACGCCACCAAAATGAAATCCCAGGTGCACTAGACCCAGGGAAACCTCGGCAATAGACGCGCAACTCCGGGAAAGCACGGGCGACGGAGTGGCATGCGTGAGAGTGAGAGGCTGTGCAAGGTGTACGGGCTGAGCCTTGTACTCACGCCTGCCACTTCCACGAAACACATCACCACGCGGCCAAAACTTATTCCCGGGTGAAGTAGATAGTCCCAGGGGAGTTGGGGAGTAGGCGCGCACCTCCTGCCAGATCACGGCGGCCGTAGTGGCACGCCTGCGAGTGAGAGGCTGTGCACTATGAGGCACATGTGCTAAAGAAGGCGGTGAGCCTTGTACTCACGCCTGCCACTTCCACCAAACGCATGACAACGCCACCAAAATGAAATCCCAGGTGCACTAGACCCAGGGAAACCTCGGCAATAGACGCGCAACTCCGGGAAAGCACGGGCGACGGAGTGGCATGCGTGAGAGTGAGAGGCTGTGCAAGGTGTACGGGCTGAGCCTTGTACTCACGCCTGCCACTTCCACGAAACACATCACTACGCGGCAAGAACGGGTTCCCGGGTGCAGTAGATAGTCCCAGGGGAGTTGGAGAGTAGTCGGGCACCTCCTGCCAAATCACGGCAGCCGTAGTGGCACGCCTGCAATTGAGAGGCTGTGCACTGTGAGGCACATGTGCTAAAGAAGGCGGTCAGTCTTGTACTCACGCCTGCCACTTCCACGAAACACATCACCACGCGGCCAAAACGGATTCCCGGGTGCAGTAGATAGTCCCAGGGGAGTTGGAGAGTAGTCGGGCACCTCCTGCCAAATCACGGCGGCCGTAGTGGCACGCCTGCGAGTGAGAGGCTGTGCACTATGAGGCACATGTGCTAAAGAAGGCGGTGAGCCTTGTCCTCACGCCTGCCACTTCCACCAAACGCATGACAACGCCACCAAAATGAAATCCCAGGTGCACTAGACCCAGGGAAACCTCGGCAATAGACGTGCAACTCCGGGAAAGCACGGGCGACGGAGTGGCATGCGTGAGAGTGAGAGGCTGTGCAAGGTGTACGGGCTGAGCCTTGTACTCACGCCTGCCACTTCCACGAAACACATCACCACGCGGCCAAAACTTATTCCCGGGTGAAGTAGATAGTCCCAGGGGAGTTGGGGAGTAGGCGCGCACCTCCTGCCAGATCACGGCGGCCGTAGTGGCACGCCTGCGAGTGAGAGGCTGTGCACTATGAGGCACATGTGCTAAAGAAGGCGGTGAGCCTTGTACTCACGCCTGCCACTTCCACCAAACGCATGACAACGCCACCAAAATGAAATCCCAGGTGCACTAGACCCAGGGAAACCTCGGCAATAGACGCGCAACTCCGGGAAAGCACGGGCGACGGAGTGGCATGCGTGAGAGTGAGAGGCTGTGCAAGGTGTACGGGCTGAGCCTTGTACTCACGCGTGCCACTTCCACGAAACACATCACCACGCGGCCAAAACTTATTCCCGGGTGAAGTAGATAGTCCCAGGGGAGTTGGGGAGTAGGCGCGCACCTCCTGCCAGATCACGGCGGCCGTAGTGGCACGCCTGCGAGTGAGAGGCTGTGCACTATGAGGCACATGTGCTAAAGAAGGCGGTGAGCCTTGTACTCACGCCTGCCACTTCCACCAAACGCATGACAACGCCACCAAAATGAAATCCCAGGTGCACTAGACGCAGGGAAACCTCGGCAATAGACGCGCAACTCCGGGAAAGCACGGGCGACGAAGTGGCATGCGTGAGAGTGAGAGGCTGTGCAAGGTGTAAGGGCTGAGCCTTGTACTCACGCCTGCCACTTCCACGAAACACATCACTACGCGGCAAGAACGGGTTCCCGGGTGCAGTAGATAGTCCCAGGGGAGTTGGAGAGTAGTCGGGCACCTCCTGCCAAATCACGGCAGCCGTAGTGGCACGCCTGCAATTGAGAGGCTGTGCACTGTGAGGCACATGTGCTAAAGAAGGCGGTCAGTCTTGTACTCACGCCTGCCACTTCCACGAAACACATCACCACGCGGCCAAAACGGATTCCCGGGTGCAGTAGATAGTCCCAGGGGAGTTGGAGAGTAGTCGGGCACCTCCTGCCAAATCACGGCGGCCGTAGTGGCACGCCTGCGAGTGAGAGGCTGTGCACTATGAGGCACATGTGCTAAAGAAGGCGGTGAGCCTTGTCCTCACGCCTGCCACTTCCACCAAACGCATGACAACGCCACCAAAATAAAATCCCAGGTGCACTAGACCCAGGGAAACCTCGGCAATAGACGCGCAACTCCGGGAAAGCACGGGCGACGGAGTGGCATGCGTGAGAGTGAGAGGCTGTGCAAGGTGTACGGGCTGAGCCTTGTACTCACGCCTGCCACTTCCACGAAACACATCACCACGCGGCCAAAACTTATTCCCGGGTGAAGTAGATAGTCCCAGGGGAGTTGGGGAGTAGGCGCGCACCTCCTGCCAGATCACGGCGGCCGTAGTGGCACGCCTGCGAGTGAGAGGCTGTGCACTATGAGGCACATGTGCTAAAGAAGGCGGTGAGCCTTGTACTCACGCCTGCCACTTCCACCAAACGCATGACAACGCCACCAAAATGAAATCCCAGGTGCACTAGACCCAGGGAAACCTCGGCAATAGACGCGCAACTCCGGGAAAGCACGGGCGACGGAGTGGCATGCGTGAGAGTGAGAGGCTGTGCAAGGTGTACGGGCTGAGCCTTGTACTCACGCCTGCCACTTCCACGAAACACATCACTACGCGGCAAGAACGGGTTCCCGGGTGCAGTAGATAGTCCCAGGGGAGTTGGAGAGTAGTCGGGCACCTCCTGCCAAATCACGGCAGCCGTAGTGGCACGCCTGCAATTGAGAGGCTGTGCACTGTGAGGCACATGTGCTAAAGAAGGCGGTCAGTCTTGTACTCACGCCTGCCACTTCCACGAAACACATCACCACGCGGCCAAAACGGATTCCCGGGTGCAGTAGATAGTCCCAGGGGAGTTGGAGAGTAGTCGGGCACCTCCTGCCAAATCACGGCGGCCGTAGTGGCACGCCTGCGAGTGAGAGGCTGTGCACTATGAGGCACATGTGCTAAAGAAGGCGGTGAGCCTTGTACTCACGCCTGCCACTTCCACCAAACGCATGACAACGCCACCAAAATGAAATCCCAGGTGCACTAGACCCAGGGAAACCTCGGCAATAGACGCGCAACTCCGGGAAAGCACGGGCGACGGAGTGGCATGCGTGAGAGTGAGAGGCTGTGCAAGGTGTACGGGCTGAGCCTTGTACTCACGCCTGCCACTTCCACGAAACACATCACCACGCGGCCAAAACTTATTCCCGGGTGAAGTAGATAGTCCCAGGGGAGTTGGGGAGTAGGCGCGCACCTCCTGCCAGATCACGGCGGCCGTAGTGGCACGCCTGCGAGTGAGAGGCTGTGCACTATGAGGCACATGTGCTAAAGAAGGCGGTGAGCCTTGTACTCACGCCTGCCACTTCCACCAAACGCATGACAACGCCACCAAAATGAAATCCCAGGTGCACTAGACGCAGGGAAACCTCGGCAATAGACGCGCAACTCCGGGAAAGCACGGGCGACGAAGTGGCATGCGTGAGAGTGAGAGGCTGTGCAAGGTGTAAGGGCTGAGCCTTGTACTCACGCCTGCCACTTCCACGAAACACATCACTACGCGGCAAGAACGGGTTCCCGGGTGCAGTAGATAGTCCCAGGGGAGTTGGAGAGTAGTCGGGCACCTCCTGCCAAATCACGGCAGCCGTAGTGGCACGCCTGCAATTGAGAGGCTGTGCACTGTGAGGCACATGTGCTAAAGAAGGCGGTCAGTCTTGTACTCACGCCTGCCACTTCCACGAAACACATCACCACGCGGCCAAAACGGATTCCCGGGTGCAGTAGATAGTCCCAGGGGAGTTGGAGAGTAGTCGGGCACCTCCTGCCAAATCACGGCGGCCGTAGTGGCACGCCTGCGAGTGAGAGGCTGTGCACTATGAGGCACATGTGCTAAAGAAGGCGGTGAGCCTTGTACTCACGCCTGCCACTTCCACCAAACGCATGACAACGCCACCAAAATGAAATCCCAGGTGCACTAGACCCAGGGAAACCTCGGCAATAGACGCGCAACTCCGGGAAAGCACGGGCGACGGAGTGGCATGCGTGAGAGTGAGAGGCTGTGCAAGGTGTACGGGCTGAGCCTTGTACTCACGCCTGCCACTTCCACGAAACACATCACCACGCGGCCAAAACTTATTCCCGGGTGAAGTAGATAGTCCCAGGGGAGTTGGGGAGTAGGCGCGCACCTCCTGCCAGATCACGGCGGCCGTAGTGGCACGCCTGCGAGTGAGAGGCTGTGCACTATGAGGCACATGTGCTAAAGAAGGCGGTGAGCCTTGTACTCACGCCTGCCACTTCCACCAAACGCATGACAACGCCACCAAAATGAAATCCCAGGTGCACTAGACGCAGGGAAACCTCGGCAATAGACGCGCAACTCCGGGAAAGCACGGGCGACGAAGTGGCATGCGTGAGAGTGAGAGGCTGTGCAAGGTGTAAGGGCTGAGCCTTGTACTCACGCCTGCCACTTCCACGAAACACATCACTACGCGGCAAGAACGGGTTCCCGGGTGCAGTAGATAGTCCCAGGGGAGTTGGAGAGTAGTCGGGCACCTCCTGCCAAATCACGGCAGCCGTAGTGGCACGCCTGCAATTGAGAGGCTGTGCACTGTGAGGCACATGTGCTAAAGAAGGCGGTCAGTCTTGTACTCACGCCTGCCACTTCCACGAAACACATCACCACGCGGCCAAAACGGATTCCCGGGTGCAGTAGATAGTCCCAGGGGAGTTGGAGAGTAGTCGGGCACCTCCTGCCAAATCACGGCGGCCGTAGTGGCACGCCTGCGAGTGAGAGGCTGTGCACTATGAGGCACATGTGCTAAAGAAGGCGGTGAGCCTTGTCCTCACGCCTGCCACTTCCACCAAACGCATGACAACGCCACCAAAATGAAATCCCAGGTGCACTAGACCCAGGGAAACCTCGGCAATAGACGCGCAACTCCGGGAAAGCACGGGCGACGGAGTGGCATGCGTGAGAGTGAGAGGCTGTGCAAGGTGTACGGGCTGAGCCTTGTACTCACGCCTGCCACTTCCACGAAACACATCACCACGCGGCCAAAACTTATTCCCGGGTGAAGTAGATAGTCCCAGGGGAGTTGGGGAGTAGGCGCGCACCTCCTGCCAGATCACGGCGGCCGTAGTGGCACGCCTGCGAGTGAGAGGCTGTGCACTATGAGGCACATGTGCTAAAGAAGGCGGTGAGCCTTGTACTCACGCCTGCCACTTCCACCAAACGCATGACAACGCCACCAAAATGAAATCCCAGGTGCACTAGACCCAGGGAAACCTCGGCAATAGACGCGCAACTCCGGGAAAGCACGGGCGACGGAGTGGCATGCGTGAGAGTGAGAGGCTGTGCAAGGTGTACGGGCTGAGCCTTGTACTCACGCCTGCCACTTCCACGAAACACATCACTACGCGGCAAGAACGGGTTCCCGGGTGCAGTAGATAGTCCCAGGGGAGTTGGAGAGTAGTCGGGCACCTCCTGCCAAATCACGGCAGCCGTAGTGGCACGCCTGCAATTGAGAGGCTGTGCACTGTGAGGCACAAGTGCTAAAGAAGGCGGTCAGTCTTGTACTCACGCCTGCCACTTCCACGAAACACATCACCACGCGGCCAAAACGGATTCCCGGGTGCAGTAGATAGTCCCAGGGGAGTTGGAGAGTAGTCGGGCACCTCCTGCCAAATCACGGCGGCCGTAGTGGCACGCCTGCGAGTGAGAGGCTGTGCACTATGAGGCACATGTGCTAAAGAAGGCGGTGAGCCTTGTCCTCACGCCTGCCACTTCCACCAAACGCATGACAACGCCACCAAAATGAAATCCCAGGTGCACTAGACCCAGGGAAACCTCGGCAATAGACGCGCAACTCCGGGAAAGCACGGGCGACGGAGTGGCATGCGTGAGAGTGAGAGGCTGTGCAAGGTGTACGGGCTGAGCCTTGTACTCACGCCTGCCACTTCCACGAAACACATCACCACGCGGCCAAAACTTATTCCCGGGTGAAGTAGATAGTCCCAGAGGAGTTGGGGAGTAGGCGCGCACCTCCTGCCAGATCACGGCGGCCGTAGTGGCACGCCTGCGAGTGAGAGGCTGTGCACTATGAGGCACATGTGCTAAAGAAGGCGGTGAGCCTTGTACTCACGCCTGCCACTTCCACCAAACGCATGACAACGCCACCAAAATGAAATCCCAGGTGCACTAGACCCAGGGAAACCTCGGCAATAGACGCGCAACTCCGGGAAAGCACGGGCGACGGAGTGGCATGCGTGAGAGTGAGAGGCTGTGCAAGGTGTACGGGCTGAGCCTTGTACTCACGCCTGCCACTTCCACGAAACACATCACCACGCGGCCAAAACTTATTCCCGGGTGAAGTAGATAGTCCCAGGGGAGTTGGGGAGTAGGCGCGCACCTCCTGCCAGATCACGGCGGCCGTAGTGGCACGCCTGCGAGTGAGAGGCTGTGCACTATGAGGCACATGTGCTAAAGAAGGCGGTGAGCCTTGTACTCACGCCTGCCACTTCCACCAAACGCATGACAACGCCACCAAAATGAAATCCCAGGTGCACTAGACGCAGGGAAACCTCGGCAATAGACGCGCAACTCCGGGAAAGCACGGGCGACGAAGTGGCATGCGTGAGAGTGAGAGGCTGTGCAAGGTGTAAGGGCTGAGCCTTGTACTCACGCCTGCCACTTCCACGAAACACATCACTACGCGGCAAGAACGGGTTCCCGGGTGCAGTAGATAGTCCCAGGGGAGTTGGAGAGTAGTCGGGCACCTCCTGCCAAATCACGGCAGCCGTAGTGGCACGCCTGCAATTGAGAGGCTGTGCACTGTGAGGCACATGTGCTAAAGAAGGCGGTCAGTCTTGTACTCACGCCTGCCACTTCCACGAAACACATCACCACGCGGCCAAAACGGATTCCCGGGTGCAGTAGATAGTCCCAGGGGAGTTGGAGAGTAGTCGGGCACCTCCTGCCAAATCACGGCGGCCGTAGTGGCACGCCTGCGAGTGAGAGGCTGTGCACTATGAGGCACATGTGCTAAAGAAGGCGGTGAGCCTTGTCCTCACGCCTGCCACTTCCACCAAACGCATGACAACGCCACCAAAATGAAATCCCAGGTGCACTAGACCCAGGGAAACCTCGGCAATAGACGCGCAACTCCGGGAAAGCACGGGCGACGGAGTGGCATGCGTGAGAGTGAGAGGCTGTGCAAGGTGTACGGGCTGAGCCTTGTACTCACGCCTGCCACTTCCACGAAACACATCACCACGCGGCCAAAACTTATTCCCGGGTGAAGTAGATAGTCCCAAAGGAGTTGGGGAGTAGGCGCGCACCTCCTGCCAGATCACGGCGGCCGTAGTGGCACGCCTGCGAGTGAGAGGCTGTGCACTATGAGGCACATGTGCTAAAGAAGGCGGTGAGCCTTGTACTCACGCCTGCCACTTCCACCAAACGCATGACAACGCCACCAAAATGAAATCCCAGGTGCACTAGACCCAGGGAAACCTCGGCAATAGACGCGCAACTCCGGGAAAGCACGGGCGACGAAGTGGCATGCGTGAGAGTGAGAGGCTGTGCAAGGTGTAAGGGCTGAGCCTTGTACTCACGCCTGCCACTTCCACGAAACACATCACTACGCGGCAAGAACGGGTTCCCGGGTGCAGTAGATAGTCCCAGGGGAGTTGGAGAGTAGTCGGGCACCTCCTGCCAAATCACGGCAGCCGTAGTGGCACGCCTGCAATTGAGAGGCTGTGCACTGTGAGGCACATGTGCTAAAGAAGGCGGTCAGTCTTGTACTCACGCCTGCCACTTCCACGAAACACATCACCACGCGGCCAAAACGGATTCCCGGGTGCAGTAGATAGTCCCAGGGGAGTTGGAGAGTAGTCGGGCACCTCCTGCCAAATCACGGCGGCCGTAGTGGCACGCCTGCGAGTGAGAGGCTGTGCACTATGAGGCACATGTGCTAAAGAAGGCGGTGAGCCTTGTACTCACGCCTGCCACTTCCACCAAACGCATGACAACGCCACCAAAATGAAATCCCAGGTGCACTAGACCCAGGGAAACCTCGGCAATAGACGCGCAACTCCGGGAAAGCACGGGCGACGGAGTGGCATGCGTGAGAGTGAGAGGCTGTGCAAGGTGTACGGGCTGAGCCTTGTACTCACGCCTGCCACTTCCACGAAACACATCACCACGCGGCCAAAACTTATTCCCGGGTGAAGTAGATAGTCCCAGGGGAGTTGGGGAGTAGGCGCGCACCTCCTGCCAGATCACGGCGGCCGTAGTGGCACGCCTGCGAGTGAGAGGCTGTGCACTATGAGGCACATGTGCTAAAGAAGGCGGTGAGCCTTGTACTCACGCCTGCCACTTCCACCAAACGCATGACAACGCCACCAAAATGAAATCCCAGGTGCACTAGACGCAGGGAAACCTCGGCAATAGACGCGCAACTCCGGGAAAGCACGGGCGACGAAGTGGCATGCGTGAGAGTGAGAGGCTGTGCAAGGTGTAAGGGCTGAGCCTTGTACTCACGCCTGCCACTTCCACGAAACACATCACTACGCGGCAAGAACGGGTTCCCGGGTGCAGTAGATAGTCCCAGGGGAGTTGGAGAGTAGTCGGGCACCTCCTGCCAAATCACGGCAGCCGTAGTGGCACGCCTGCAATTGAGAGGCTGTGCACTGTGAGGCACATGTGCTAAAGAAGGCGGTCAGTCTTGTACTCACGCCTGCCACTTCCACGAAACACATCACCACGCGGCCAAAACGGATTCCCGGGTGCAGTAGATAGTCCCAGGGGAGTTGGAGAGTAGTCGGGCACCTCCTGCCAAATCACGGCGGCCGTAGTGGCACGCCTGCGAGTGAGAGGCTGTGCACTATGAGGCACATGTGCTAAAGAAGGCGGTGAGCCTTGTCCTCACGCCTGCCACTTCCACCAAACGCATGACAACGCCACCAAAATGAAATCCCAGGTGCACTAGACCCAGGGAAACCTCGGCAATAGACGCGCAACTCCGGGAAAGCACGGGCGACGGAGTGGCATGCGTGAGAGTGAGAGGCTGTGCAAGGTGTACGGGCTGAGCCTTGTACTCACGCCTGCCACTTCCACGAAACACATCACCACGCGGCCAAAACTTATTCCCGGGTGAAGTAGATAGTCCCAGGGGAGTTGGGGAGTAGGCGCGCACCTCCTGCCAGATCACGGCGGCCGTAGTGGCACGCCTGCGAGTGAGAGGCTGTGCACTATGTGGCACATGTGCTAAAGAAGGCGGTGAGCCTTGTACTCACGCCTGCCACTTCCACCAAACGCATGACAACGCCACCAAAATGAAATCCCAGGTGCACTAGACCCAGGGAAACCTCGGCAATAGACGCGCAACTCCGGGAAAGCACGGGCGACGGAGTGGCATGCGTGAGAGTGAGAGGCTGTGCAAGGTGTACGGGCTGAGCCTTGTACTCACGCCTGCCACTTCCACGAAACACATCACTACGCGGCAAGAACGGGTTCCCGGGTGCAGTAGATAGTCCCAGGGGAGTTGGAGAGTAGTCGGGCACCTCCTGCCAAATCACGGCAGCCGTAGTGGCACGCCTGCAATTGAGAGGCTGTGCACTGTGAGGCACATGTGCTAAAGAAGGCGGTCAGTCTTGTACTCACGCCTGCCACTTCCACGAAACACATCACCACGCGGCCAAAACGGATTCCCGGGTGCAGTAGATAGTCCCAGGGGAGTTGGAGAGTAGTCGGGCACCTCCTGCCAAATCACGGCGGCCGTAGTGGCACGCCTGCGAGTGAGAGGCTGTGCACTATGAGGCACATGTGCTAAAGAAGGCGGTGAGCCTTGTACTCACGCCTGCCACTTCCACCAAACGCATGACAACGCCACCAAAATGAAATCCCAGGTGCACTAGACCCAGGGAAACCTCGGCAATAGACGCGCAACTCCGGGAAAGCACGGGCGACGGAGTGGCATGCGTGAGAGTGAGAGGCTGTGCAAGGTGTACGGGCTGAGCCTTGTACTCACGCCTGCCACTTCCACGAAACACATCACCACGCGGCCAAAACTTATTCCCGGGTGAAGTAGATAGTCCCAGGGGAGTTGGGGAGTAGGCGCGCACCTCCTGCCAGATCACGGCGGCCGTAGTGGCACGCCTGCGAGTGAGAGGCTGTGCACTATGAGGCACATGTGCTAAAGAAGGCGGTGAGCCTTGTACTCACGCCTGCCACTTCCACCAAACGCATGACAACGCCACCAAAATGAAATCCCAGGTGCACTAGACCCAGGGAAACCTCGGCAATAGACGCGCAACTCCGGGAAAGCACGGGCGACGGAGTGGCATGCGTGAGAGTGAGAGGCTGTGCAAGGTGTACGGGCTGAGCCTTGTACTCACGCCTGCCACTTCCACGAAACACATCACCACGCGGCCAAAACTTATTCCCGGGTGAAGTAGATAGTCCCAGGGGAGTTGGGGAGTAGGCGCGCACCTCCTGCCAGATCACGGCGGCCGTAGTGGCACGCCTGCGAGTGAGAGGCTGTGCACTATGAGGCACATGTGCTAAAGAAGGCGGTGAGCCTTGTACTCACGCCTGCCACTTCCACCAAACGCATGACAACGCCACCAAAATGAAATCCCAGGTGCACTAGACCCAGGGAAACCTCGGCAATAGACGCGCAACTCCGGGAAAGCACGGGCGACGGAGTGGCATGCGTGAGAGTGAGAGGCTGTGCAAGGTGTACGGGCTGAGCCTTGTACTCACGCCTGCCACTTCCACGAAACACATCACTACGCGGCAAGAACGGGTTCCCGGGTGCAGTAGATAGTCCCAGGGGAGTTGGAGAGTAGTCGGGCACCTCCTGCCAAATCACGGCAGCCGTAGTGGCACGCCTGCAATTGAGAGGCTGTGCACTGTGAGGCACATGTGCTAAAGAAGGCGGTCAGTCTTGTACTCACGCCTGCCACTTCCACGAAACACATCACCACGCGGCCAAAACGGATTCCCGGGTGCAGTAGATAGTCCCAGGGGAGTTGGAGAGTAGTCGGGCACCTCCTGCCAAATCACGGCGGCCGTAGTGGCACGCCTGCGAGTGAGAGGCTGTGCACTATGAGGCACATGTGCTAAAGAAGGCGGTGAGCCTTGTACTCACGCCTGCCACTTCCACCAAACGCATGACAACGCCACCAAAATGAAATCCCAGGTGCACTAGACCCAGGGAAACCTCGGCAATAGACGCGCAACTCCGGGAAAGCACGGGCGACGGAGTGGCATGCGTGAGAGTGAGAGGCTGTGCAAGGTGTACGGGCTGAGCCTTGTACTCACGCCTGCCACTTCCACGAAACACATCACCACGCGGCCAAAACTTATTCCCGGGTGAAGTAGATAGTCCCAGGGGAGTTGGGGAGTAGGCGCGCACCTCCTGCCAGATCACGGCGGCCGTAGTGGCACGCCTGCGAGTGAGAGGCTGTGCACTATGAGGCACATGTGCTAAAGAAGGCGGTGAGCCTTGTACTCACGCCTGCCACTTCCACCAAACGCATGACAACGCCACCAAAATGAAATCCCAGGTGCACTAGACGCAGGGAAACCTCGGCAATAGACGCGCAACTCCGGGAAAGCACGGGCGACGAAGTGGCATGCGTGAGAGTGAGAGGCTGTGCAAGGTGTAAGGGCTGAGCCTTGTACTCACGCCTGCCACTTCCACGAAACACATCACTACGCGGCAAGAACGGGTTCCCGGGTGCAGTAGATAGTCCCAGGGGAGTTGGAGAGTAGTCGGGCACCTCCTGCCAAATCACGGCAGCCGTAGTGGCACGCCTGCAATTGAGAGGCTGTGCACTGTGAGGCACATGTGCTAAAGAAGGCGGTCAGTCTTGTACTCACGCCTGCCACTTCCACGAAACACATCACCACGCGGCCAAAACGGATTCCCGGGTGCAGTAGATAGTCCCAGGGGAGTTGGAGAGTAGTCGGGCACCTCCTGCCAAATCACGGCGGCCGTAGTGGCACGCCTGCGAGTGAGAGGCTGTGCACTATGAGGCACATGTGCTAAAGAAGGCGGTGAGCCTTGTCCTCACGCCTGCCACTTCCACCAAACGCATGACAACGCCACCAAAATGAAATCCCAGGTGCACTAGACCCAGGGAAACCTCGGCAATAGACGCGCAACTCCGGGAAAGCACGGGCGACGGAGTGGCATGCGTGAGAGTGAGAGGCTGTGCAAGGTGTACGGGCTGAGCCTTGTACTCACGCCTGCCACTTCCACGAAACACATCACCACGCGGCCAAAACTTATTCCCGGGTGAAGTAGATAGTCCCAGGGGAGTTGGGGAGTAGGCGCGCACCTCCTGCCAGATCACGGCGGCCGTAGTGGCACGCCTGCGAGTGAGAGGCTGTGCACTATGAGGCACATGTGCTAAAGAAGGCGGTGAGCCTTGTACTCACGCCTGCCACTTCCACCAAACGCATGACAACGCCACCAAAATGAAATCCCAGGTGCACTAGACCCAGGGAAACCTCGGCAATAGACGCGCAACTCCGGGAAAGCACGGGCGACGGAGTGGCATGCGTGAGAGTGAGAGGCTGTGCAAGGTGTACGGGCTGAGCCTTGTACTCACGCCTGCCACTTCCACGAAACACATCACTACGCGGCAAGAACGGGTTCCCGGGTGCAGTAGATAGTCCCAGGGGAGTTGGAGAGTAGTCGGGCACCTCCTGCCAAATCACGGCAGCCGTAGTGGCACGCCTGCAATTGAGAGGCTGTGCACTGTGAGGCACATGTGCTAAAGAAGGCGGTCAGTCTTGTACTCACGCCTGCCACTTCCACGAAACACATCACCACGCGGCCAAAACGGATTCCCGGGTGCAGTAGATAGTCCCAGGGGAGTTGGAGAGTAGTCGGGCACCTCCTGCCAAATCACGGCGGCCGTAGTGGCACGCCTGCGAGTGAGAGGCTGTGCACTATGAGGCACATGTGCTAAAGAAGGCGGTGAGCCTTGTACTCACGCCTGCCACTTCCACCAAACGCATGACAACGCCACCAAAATGAAATCCCAGGTGCACTAGACCCAGGGAAACCTCGGCAATAGACGCGCAACTCCGGGAAAGCACGGGCGACGGAGTGGCATGCGTGAGAGTGAGAGGCTGTGCAAGGTGTACGGGCTGAGCCTTGTACTCACGCCTGCCACTTCCACGAAACACATCACCACGCGGCCAAAACTTATTCCCGGGTGAAGTAGATAGTCCCAGGGGAGTTGGGGAGTAGGCGCGCACCTCCTGCCAGATCACGGCGGCCGTAGTGGCACGCCTGCGAGTGAGAGGCTGTGCACTATGAGGCACATGTGCTAAAGAAGGCGGTGAGCCTTGTACTCACGCCTGCCACTTCCACCAAACGCATGACAACGCCACCAAAATGAAATCCCAGGTGCACTAGACGCAGGGAAACCTCGGCAATAGACGCGCAACTCCGGGAAAGCACGGGCGACGAAGTGGCATGCGTGAGAGTGAGAGGCTGTGCAAGGTGTAAGGGCTGAGCCTTGTACTCACGCCTGCCACTTCCACGAAACACATCACTACGCGGCAAGAACGGGTTCCCGGGTGCAGTAGATAGTCCCAGGGGAGTTGGAGAGTAGTCGGGCACCTCCTGCCAAATCACGGCAGCCGTAGTGGCACGCCTGCAATTGAGAGGCTGTGCACTGTGAGGCACATGTGCTAAAGAAGGCGGTCAGTCTTGTACTCACGCCTGCCACTTCCACGAAACACATCACCACGCGGCCAAAACGGATTCCCGGGTGCAGTAGATAGTCCCAGGGGAGTTGGAGAGTAGTCGGGCACCTCCTGCCAAATCACGGCGGCCGTAGTGGCACGCCTGCGAGTGAGAGGCTGTGCACTATGAGGCACATGTGCTAAAGAAGGCGGTGAGCCTTGTCCTCACGCCTGCCACTTCCACCAAACGCATGACAACGCCACCAAAATGAAATCCCAGGTGCACTAGACCCAGGGAAACCTCGGCAATAGACGCGCAACTCCGGGAAAGCACGGGCGACGGAGTGGCATGCGTGAGAGTGAGAGGCTGTGCAAGGTGTACGGGCTGAGCCTTGTACTCACGCCTGCCACTTCCACGAAACACATCACCACGCGGCCAAAACTTATTCCCGGGTGAAGTAGATAGTCCCAGGGGAGTTGGGGAGTAGGCGCGCACCTCCTGCCAGATCACGGCGGCCGTAGTGGCACGCCTGCGAGTGAGAGGCTGTGCACTATGAGGCACATGTGCTAAAGAAGGCGGTGAGCCTTGTACTCACGCCTGCCACTTCCACCAAACGCATGACAACGCCACCAAAATGAAATCCCAGGTGCACTAGACCCAGGGAAACCTCGGCAATAGACGCGCAACTCCGGGAAAGCACGGGCGACGAAGTGGCATGCGTGAGAGTGAGAGGCTGTGCAAGGTGTAAGGGCTGAGCCTTGTACTCACGCCTGCCACTTCCACGAAACACATCACTACGCGGCAAGAACGGGTTCCCGGGTGCAGTAGATAGTCCCAGGGGAGTTGGAGAGTAGTCGGGCACCTCCTGCCAAATCACGGCAGCCGTAGTGGCACGCCTGCAATTGAGAGGCTGTGCACTGTGAGGCACATGTGCTAAAGAAGGCGGTCAGTCTTGTACTCACGCCTGCCACTTCCACGAAACACATCACCACGCGGCCAAAACGGATTCCCGGGTGCAGTAGATAGTCCCAGGGGAGTTGGAGAGTAGTCGGGCACCTCCTGCCAAATCACGGCGGCCGTAGTGGCACGCCTGCGAGTGAGAGGCTGTGCACTATGAGGCACATGTGCTAAAGAAGGCGGTGAGCCTTGTACTCACGCCTGCCACTTCCACCAAACGCATGACAACGCCACCAAAATGAAATCCCAGGTGCACTAGACCCAGGGAAACCTCGGCAATAGACGCGCAACTCCGGGAAAGCACGGGCGACGGAGTGGCATGCGTGAGAGTGAGAGGCTGTGCAAGGTGTACGGGCTGAGCCTTGTACTCACGCCTGCCACTTCCACGAAACACATCACCACGCGGCCAAAACTTATTCCCGGGTGAAGTAGATAGTCCCAGGGGAGTTGGGGAGTAGGCGCGCACCTCCTGCCAGATCACGGCGGCCGTAGTGGCACGCCTGCGAGTGAGAGGCTGTGCACTATGAGGCACATGTGCTAAAGAAGGCGGTGAGCCTTGTACTCACGCCTGCCACTTCCACCAAACGCATGACAACGCCACCAAAATGAAATCCCAGGTGCACTAGACCCAGGGAAACCTCGGCAATAGACGCGCAACTCCGGGAAAGCACGGGCGACGGAGTGGCATGCGTGAGAGTGAGAGGCTGTGCAAGGTGTACGGGCTGAGCCTTGTACTCACGCCTGCCACTTCCACGAAACACATCACCACGCGGCCAAAACTTATTCCCGGGTGAAGTAGATAGTCCCAGGGGAGTTGGGGAGTAGGCGCGCACCTCCTGCCAGATCACGGCGGCCGTAGTGGCACGCCTGCGAGTGAGAGGCTGTGCACTATGAGGCACATGTGCTAAAGAAGGCGGTGAGCCTTGTACTCACGCCTGCCACTTCCACCAAACGCATGACAACGCCACCAAAATGAAATCCCAGGTGCACTAGACGCAGGGAAACCTCGGCAATAGACGCGCAACTCCGGGAAAGCACGGGCGACGAAGTGGCATGCGTGAGAGTGAGAGGCTGTGCAAGGTGTAAGGGCTGAGCCTTGTACTCACGCCTGCCACTTCCACGAAACACATCACTACGCGGCAAGAACGGGTTCCCGGGTGCAGTAGATAGTCCCAGGGGAGTTGGAGAGTAGTCGGGCACCTCCTGCCAAATCACGGCAGCCGTAGTGGCACGCCTGCAATTGAGAGGCTGTGCACTGTGAGGCACATGTGCTAAAGAAGGCGGTCAGTCTTGTACTCACGCCTGCCACTTCCACGAAACACATCACCACGCGGCCAAAACGGATTCCCGGGTGCAGTAGATAGTCCCAGGGGAGTTGGAGAGTAGTCGGGCACCTCCTGCCAAATCACGGCGGCCGTAGTGGCACGCCTGCGAGTGAGAGGCTGTGCACTATGAGGCACATGTGCTAAAGAAGGCGGTGAGCCTTGTCCTCACGCCTGCCACTTCCACCAAACGCATGACAACGCCACCAAAATGAAATCCCAGGTGCACTAGACCCAGGGAAACCTCGGCAATAGACGCGCAACTCCGGGAAAGCACGGGCGACGGAGTGGCATGCGTGAGAGTGAGAGGCTGTGCAAGGTGTACGGGCTGAGCCTTGTACTCACGCCTGCCACTTCCACGAAACACATCACCACGCGGCCAAAACTTATTCCCGGGTGAAGTAGATAGTCCCAGGGGAGTTGGGGAGTAGGCGCGCACCTCCTGCCAGATCACGGCGGCCGTAGTGGCACGCCTGCGAGTGAGAGGCTGTGCACTATGAGGCACATGTGCTAAAGAAGGCGGTGAGCCTTGTACTCACGCCTGCCACTTCCACCAAACGCATGACAACGCCACCAAAATGAAATCCCAGGTGCACTAGACGCAGGGAAACCTCGGCAATAGACGCGCAACTCCGGGAAAGCACGGGCGACGAAGTGGCATGCGTGAGAGTGAGAGGCTGTGCAAGGTGTAAGGGCTGAGCCTTGTACTCACGCCTGCCACTTCCACGAAACACATCACTACGCGGCAAGAACGGGTTCCCGGGTGCAGTAGATAGTCCCAGGGGAGTTGGAGAGTAGTCGGGCACCTCCTGCCAAATCACGGCAGCCGTAGTGGCACGCCTGCAATTGAGAGGCTGTGCACTGTGAGGCACATGTGCTAAAGAAGGCGGTCAGTCTTGTACTCACGCCTGCCACTTCCACGAAACACATCACCACGCGGCCAAAACGGATTCCCGGGTGCAGTAGATAGTCCCAGGGGAGTTGGAGAGTAGTCGGGCACCTCCTGCCAAATCACGGCGGCCGTAGTGGCACGCCTGCGAGTGAGAGGCTGTGCACTATGAGGCACATGTGCTAAAGAAGGCGGTGAGCCTTGTACTCACGCCTGCCACTTCCACCAAACGCATGACAACGCCACCAAAATGAAATCCCAGGTGCACTAGACCCAGGGAAACCTCGGCAATAGACGCGCAACTCCGGGAAAGCACGGGCGACGGAGTGGCATGCGTGAGAGTGAGAGGCTGTGCAAGGTGTACGGGCTGAGCCTTGTACTCACGCCTGCCACTTCCACGAAACACATCACCACGCGGCCAAAACTTATTCCCGGGTGAAGTAGATAGTCCCAGGGGAGTTGGGGAGTAGGCGCGCACCTCCTGCCAGATCACGGCGGCCGTAGTGGCACGCCTGCGAGTGAGAGGCTGTGCACTATGAGGCACATGTGCTAAAGAAGGCGGTGAGCCTTGTACTCACGCCTGCCACTTCCACCAAACGCATGACAACGCCACCAAAATGAAATCCCAGGTGCACTAGACGCAGGGAAACCTCGGCAATAGACGCGCAACTCCGGGAAAGCACGGGCGACGAAGTGGCATGCGTGAGAGTGAGAGGCTGTGCAAGGTGTAAGGGCTGAGCCTTGTACTCACGCCTGCCACTTCCACGAAACACATCACTACGCGGCAAGAACGGGTTCCCGGGTGCAGTAGATAGTCCCAGGGGAGTTGGAGAGTAGTCGGGCACCTCCTGCCAAATCACGGCAGCCGTAGTGGCACGCCTGCAATTGAGAGGCTGTGCACTGTGAGGCACATGTGCTAAAGAAGGCGGTCAGTCTTGTACTCACGCCTGCCACTTCCACGAAACACATCACCACGCGGCCAAAACGGATTCCCGGGTGCAGTAGATAGTCCCAGGGGAGTTGGAGAGTAGTCGGGCACCTCCTGCCAAATCACGGCGGCCGTAGTGGCACGCCTGCGAGTGAGAGGCTGTGCACTATGAGGCACATGTGCTAAAGAAGGCGGTGAGCCTTGTCCTCACGCCTGCCACTTCCACCAAACGCATGACAACGCCACCAAAATGAAATCCCAGGTGCACTAGACCCAGGGAAACCTCGGCAATAGACGCGCAACTCCGGGAAAGCACGGGCGACGGAGTGGCATGCGTGAGAGTGAGAGGCTGTGCAAGGTGTACGGGCTGAGCCTTGTACTCACGCCTGCCACTTCCACGAAACACATCACCACGCGGCCAAAACTTATTCCCGGGTGAAGTAGATAGTCCCAGGGGAGTTGGGGAGTAGGCGCGCACCTCCTGCCAGATCACGGCGGCCGTAGTGGCACGCCTGCGAGTGAGAGGCTGTGCACTATGTGGCACATGTGCTAAAGAAGGCGGTGAGCCTTGTACTCACGCCTGCCACTTCCACCAAACGCATGACAACGCCACCAAAATGAAATCCCAGGTGCACTAGACCCAGGGAAACCTCGGCAATAGACGCGCAACTCCGGGAAAGCACGGGCGACGGAGTGGCATGCGTGAGAGTGAGAGGCTGTGCAAGGTGTACGGGCTGAGCCTTGTACTCACGCCTGCCACTTCCACGAAACACATCACTACGCGGCAAGAACGGGTTCCCGGGTGCAGTAGATAGTCCCAGGGGAGTTGGAGAGTAGTCGGGCACCTCCTGCCAAATCACGGCAGCCGTAGTGGCACGCCTGCAATTGAGAGGCTGTGCACTGTGAGGCACATGTGCTAAAGAAGGCGGTCAGTCTTGTACTCACGCCTGCCACTTCCACGAAACACATCACCACGCGGCCAAAACGGATTCCCGGGTGCAGTAGATAGTCCCAGGGGAGTTGGAGAGTAGTCGGGCACCTCCTGCCAAATCACGGCGGCCGTAGTGGCACGCCTGCGAGTGAGAGGCTGTGCACTATGAGGCACATGTGCTAAAGAAGGCGGTGAGCCTTGTACTCACGCCTGCCACTTCCACCAAACGCATGACAACGCCACCAAAATGAAATCCCAGGTGCACTAGACCCAGGGAAACCTCGGCAATAGACGCGCAACTCCGGGAAAGCACGGGCGACGGAGTGGCATGCGTGAGAGTGAGAGGCTGTGCAAGGTGTACGGGCTGAGCCTTGTACTCACGCCTGCCACTTCCACGAAACACATCACCACGCGGCCAAAACTTATTCCCGGGTGAAGTAGATAGTCCCAGGGGAGTTGGGGAGTAGGCGCGCACCTCCTGCCAGATCACGGCGGCCGTAGTGGCACGCCTGCGAGTGAGAGGCTGTGCACTATGAGGCACATGTGCTAAAGAAGGCGGTGAGCCTTGTACTCACGCCTGCCACTTCCACCAAACGCATGACAACGCCACCAAAATGAAATCCCAGGTGCACTAGACCCAGGGAAACCTCGGCAATAGACGCGCAACTCCGGGAAAGCACGGGCGACGGAGTGGCATGCGTGAGAGTGAGAGGCTGTGCAAGGTGTACGGGCTGAGCCTTGTACTCACGCCTGCCACTTCCACGAAACACATCACCACGCGGCCAAAACTTATTCCCGGGTGAAGTAGATAGTCCCAGGGGAGTTGGGGAGTAGGCGCGCACCTCCTGCCAGATCACGGCGGCCGTAGTGGCACGCCTGCGAGTGAGAGGCTGTGCACTATGAGGCACATGTGCTAAAGAAGGCGGTGAGCCTTGTACTCACGCCTGCCACTTCCACCAAACGCATGACAACGCCACCAAAATGAAATCCCAGGTGCACTAGACCCAGGGAAACCTCGGCAATAGACGCGCAACTCCGGGAAAGCACGGGCGACGGAGTGGCATGCGTGAGAGTGAGAGGCTGTGCAAGGTGTACGGGCTGAGCCTTGTACTCACGCCTGCCACTTCCACGAAACACATCACTACGCGGCAAGAACGGGTTCCCGGGTGCAGTAGATAGTCCCAGGGGAGTTGGAGAGTAGTCGGGCACCTCCTGCCAAATCACGGCAGCCGTAGTGGCACGCCTGCAATTGAGAGGCTGTGCACTGTGAGGCACATGTGCTAAAGAAGGCGGTCAGTCTTGTACTCACGCCTGCCACTTCCACGAAACACATCACCACGCGGCCAAAACGGATTCCCGGGTGCAGTAGATAGTCCCAGGGGAGTTGGAGAGTAGTCGGGCACCTCCTGCCAAATCACGGCGGCCGTAGTGGCACGCCTGCGAGTGAGAGGCTGTGCACTATGAGGCACATGTGCTAAAGAAGGCGGTGAGCCTTGTACTCACGCCTGCCACTTCCACCAAACGCATGACAACGCCACCAAAATGAAATCCCAGGTGCACTAGACCCAGGGAAACCTCGGCAATAGACGCGCAACTCCGGGAAAGCACGGGCGACGGAGTGGCATGCGTGAGAGTGAGAGGCTGTGCAAGGTGTACGGGCTGAGCCTTGTACTCACGCCTGCCACTTCCACGAAACACATCACCACGCGGCCAAAACTTATTCCCGGGTGAAGTAGATAGTCCCAGGGGAGTTGGGGAGTAGGCGCGCACCTCCTGCCAGATCACGGCGGCCGTAGTGGCACGCCTGCGAGTGAGAGGCTGTGCACTATGAGGCACATGTGCTAAAGAAGGCGGTGAGCCTTGTACTCACGCCTGCCACTTCCACCAAACGCATGACAACGCCACCAAAATGAAATCCCAGGTGCACTAGACGCAGGGAAACCTCGGCAATAGACGCGCAACTCCGGGAAAGCACGGGCGACGAAGTGGCATGCGTGAGAGTGAGAGGCTGTGCAAGGTGTAAGGGCTGAGCCTTGTACTCACGCCTGCCACTTCCACGAAACACATCACTACGCGGCAAGAACGGGTTCCCGGGTGCAGTAGATAGTCCCAGGGGAGTTGGAGAGTAGTCGGGCACCTCCTGCCAAATCACGGCAGCCGTAGTGGCACGCCTGCAATTGAGAGGCTGTGCACTGTGAGGCACATGTGCTAAAGAAGGCGGTCAGTCTTGTACTCACGCCTGCCACTTCCACGAAACACATCACCACGCGGCCAAAACGGATTCCCGGGTGCAGTAGATAGTCCCAGGGGAGTTGGAGAGTAGTCGGGCACCTCCTGCCAAATCACGGCGGCCGTAGTGGCACGCCTGCGAGTGAGAGGCTGTGCACTATGAGGCACATGTGCTAAAGAAGGCGGTGAGCCTTGTCCTCACGCCTGCCACTTCCACCAAACGCATGACAACGCCACCAAAATGAAATCCCAGGTGCACTAGACCCAGGGAAACCTCGGCAATAGACGCGCAACTCCGGGAAAGCACGGGCGACGGAGTGGCATGCGTGAGAGTGAGAGGCTGTGCAAGGTGTACGGGCTGAGCCTTGTACTCACGCCTGCCACTTCCACGAAACACATCACCACGCGGCCAAAACTTATTCCCGGGTGAAGTAGATAGTCCCAGGGGAGTTGGGGAGTAGGCGCGCACCTCCTGCCAGATCACGGCGGCCGTAGTGGCACGCCTGCGAGTGAGAGGCTGTGCACTATGAGGCACATGTGCTAAAGAAGGCGGTGAGCCTTGTACTCACGCCTGCCACTTCCACCAAACGCATGACAACGCCACCAAAATGAAATCCCAGGTGCACTAGACCCAGGGAAACCTCGGCAATAGACGCGCAACTCCGGGAAAGCACGGGCGACGGAGTGGCATGCGTGAGAGTGAGAGGCTGTGCAAGGTGTACGGGCTGAGCCTTGTACTCACGCCTGCCACTTCCACGAAACACATCACTACGCGGCAAGAACGGGTTCCCGGGTGCAGTAGATAGTCCCAGGGGAGTTGGAGAGTAGTCGGGCACCTCCTGCCAAATCACGGAAGCCGTAGTGGCACGCCTGCAATTGAGAGGCTGTGCACTGTGAGGCACATGTGCTAAAGAAGGCGGTCAGTCTTGTACTCACGCCTGCCACTTCCACGAAACACATCACCACGCGGCCAAAACGGATTCCCGGGTGCAGTAGATAGTCCCAGGGGAGTTGGAGAGTAGTCGGGCACCTCCTGCCAAATCACGGCGGCCGTAGTGGCACGCCTGCGAGTGAGAGGCTGTGCACTATGAGGCACATGTGCTAAAGAAGGCGGTGAGCCTTGTACTCACGCCTGCCACTTCCACCAAACGCATGACAACGCCACCAAAATGAAATCCCAGGTGCACTAGACCCAGGGAAACCTCGGCAATAGACGCGCAACTCCGGGAAAGCACGGGCGACGGAGTGGCATGCGTGAGAGTGAGAGGCTGTGCAAGGTGTACGGGCTGAGCCTTGTACTCACGCCTGCCACTTCCACGAAACACATCACCACGCGGCCAAAACTTATTCCCGGGTGAAGTAGATAGTCCCAGGGGAGTTGGGGAGTAGGCGCGCACCTCCTGCCAGATCACGGCGGCCGTAGTGGCACGCCTGCGAGTGAGAGGCTGTGCACTATGAGGCACATGTGCTAAAGAAGGCGGTGAGCCTTGTACTTACGCCTGCCACTTCCACCAAACGCATGACAACGCCACCAAAATGAAATCCCAGGTGCACTAGACGCAGGGAAACCTCGGCAATAGACGCGCAACTCCGGGAAAGCACGGGCGACGAAGTGGCATGCGTGAGAGTGAGAGGCTGTGCAAGGTGTAAGGGCTGAGCCTTGTACTCACGCCTGCCACTTCCACGAAACACATCACTACGCGGCAAGAACGGGTTCCCGGGTGCAGTAGATAGTCCCAGGGGAGTTGGAGAGTAGTCGGGCACCTCCTGCCAAATCACGGCAGCCGTAGTGGCACGCCTGCAATTGAGAGGCTGTGCACTGTGAGGCACATGTGCTAAAGAAGGCGGTCAGTCTTGTACTCACGCCTGCCACTTCCACGAAACACATCACCACGCGGCCAAAACGGATTCCCGGGTGCAGTAGATAGTCCCAGGGGAGTTGGAGAGTAGTCGGGCACCTCCTGCCAAATCACGGCGGCCGTAGTGGCACGCCTGCGAGTGAGAGGCTGTGCACTATGAGGCACATGTGCTAAAGAAGGCGGTGAGCCTTGTCCTCACGCCTGCCACTTCCACCAAACGCATGACAACGCCACCAAAATGAAATCCCAGGTGCACTAGACCCAGGGAAACCTCGGCAATAGACGCGCAACTCCGGGAAAGCACGGGCGACGGAGTGGCATGCGTGAGAGTGAGAGGCTGTGCAAGGTGTACGGGCTGAGCCTTGTACTCACGCCTGCCACTTCCACGAAACACATCACCACGCGGCCAAAACTTATTCCCGGGTGAAGTAGATAGTCCCAGGGGAGTTGGGGAGTAGGCGCGCACCTCCTGCCAGATCACGGCGGCCGTAGTGGCACGCCTGCGAGTGAGAGGCTGTGCACTATGAGGCACATGTGCTAAAGAAGGCGGTGAGCCTTGTACTCACGCCTGCCACTTCCACCAAACGCATGACAACGCCACCAAAATGAAATCCCAGGTGCACTAGACCCAGGGAAACCTCGGCAATAGACGCGCAACTCCGGGAAAGCACGGGCGACGGAGTGGCATGCGTGAGAGTGAGAGGCTGTGCAAGGTGTACGGGCTGAGCCTTGTACTCACGCCTGCCACTTCCACGAAACACATCACCACGCGGCCAAAACTTATTCCCGGGTGAAGTAGATAGTCCCAGGGGAGTTGGGGAGTAGGCGCGCACCTCCTGCCAGATCACGGCGGCCGTAGTGGCACGCCTGCGAGTGAGAGGCTGTGCACTATGAGGCACATGTGCTAAAGAAGGCGGTGAGCCTTGTACTCACGCCTGCCACTTCCACCAAACGCATGACAACGCCACCAAAATGAAATCCCAGGTGCACTAGACGCAGGGAAACCTCGGCAATAGACGCGCAACTCCGGGAAAGCACGGGCGACGAAGTGGCATGCGTGAGAGTGAGAGGCTGTGCAAGGTGTAAGGGCTGAGCCTTGTACTCACGCCTGCCACTTCCACGAAACACATCACTACGCGGCAAGAACGGGTTCCCGGGTGCAGTAGATAGTCCCAGGGGAGTTGGAGAGTAGTCGGGCACCTCCTGCCAAATCACGACAGCCGTAGTGGCACGCCTGCAATTGAGAGGCTGTGCACTGTGAGGCACATGTGCTAAAGAAGGCGGTCAGTCTTGTACTCACGCCTGCCACTTCCACGAAACACATCACCACGCGGCCAAAACGGATTCCCGGGTGCAGTAGATAGTCCCAGGGGAGTTGGAGAGTAGTCGGGCACCTCCTGCCAAATCACGGCGGCCGTAGTGGCACGCCTGCGAGTGAGAGGCTGTGCACTATGAGGCACATGTGCTAAAGAAGGCGGTGAGCCTTGTCCTCACGCCTGCCACTTCCACCAAACGCATGACAACGCCACCAAAATGAAATCCCAGGTGCACTAGACCCAGGGAAACCTCGGCAATAGACGCGCAACTCCGGGAAAGCACGGGCGACGGAGTGGCATGCGTGAGAGTGAGAGGCTGTGCAAGGTGTACGGGCTGAGCCTTGTACTCACGCCTGCCACTTCCACGAAACACATCACCACGCGGCCAAAACTTATTCCCGGGTGAAGTAGATAGTCCCAGGGGAGTTGGGGAGTAGGCGCGCACCTCCTGCCAGATCACGGCGGCCGTAGTGGCACGCCTGCGAGTGAGAGGCTGTGCACTATGAGGCACATGTGCTAAAGAAGGCGGTGAGCCTTGTACTCACGCCTGCCACTTCCACCAAACGCATGACAACGCCACCAAAATGAAATCCCAGGTGCACTAGACCCAGGGAAACCTCGGCAATAGACGCGCAACTCCGGGAAAGCACGGGCGACGGAGTGGCATGCGTGAGAGTGAGAGGCTGTGCAAGGTGTACGGGCTGAGCCTTGTACTCACGCCTGCCACTTCCACGAAACACATCACTACGCGGCAAGAACGGGTTCCCGGGTGCAGTAGATAGTCCCAGGGGAGTTGGAGAGTAGTCGGGCACCTCCTGCCAAATCACGGCAGCCGTAGTGGCACGCCTGCAATTGAGAGGCTGTGCACTGTGAGGCACATGTGCTAAAGAAGGCGGTCAGTCTTGTACTCACGCCTGCCACTTCCACGAAACACATCACCACGCGGCCAAAACGGATTCCCGGGTGCAGTAGATAGTCCCAGGGGAGTTGGAGAGTAGTCGGGCACCTCCTGCCAAATCACGGCGGCCGTAGTGGCACGCCTGCGAGTGAGAGGCTGTGCACTATGAGGCACATGTGCTAAAGAAGGCGGTGAGCCTTGTACTCACGCCTGCCACTTCCACCAAACGCATGACAACGCCACCAAAATGAAATCCCAGGTGCACTAGACCCAGGGAAACCTCGGCAATAGACGCGCAACTCCGGGAAAGCACGGGCGACGGAGTGGCATGCGTGAGAGTGAGAGGCTGTGCAAGGTGTACGGGCTGAGCCTTGTACTCACGCCTGCCACTTCCACGAAACACATCACCACGCGGCCAAAACTTATTCCCGGGTGAAGTAGATAGTCCCAGGGGAGTTGGGGAGTAGGCGCGCACCTCCTGCCAGATCACGGCGGCCGTAGTGGCACGCCTGCGAGTGAGAGGCTGTGCACTGTGAGGCACATGTGCTAAAGAAGGCGGTGAGCCTTGTACTCACGCCTGCCACTTCCACCAAACGCATGACAACGCCACCAAAATGAAATCCCAGGTGCACTAGACGCAGGGAAACCTCGGCAATAGACGCGCAACTCCGGGAAAGCACGGGCGACGAAGTGGCATGCGTGAGAGTGAGAGGCTGTGCAAGGTGTAAGGGCTGAGCCTTGTACTCACGCCTGCCACTTCCACGAAACACATCACTACGCGGCAAGAACGGGTTCCCGGGTGCAGTAGATAGTCCCAGGGGAGTTGGAGAGTAGTCGGGCACCTCCTGCCAAATCACGGCAGCCGTAGTGGCACGCCTGCAATTGAGAGGCTGTGCACTGTGAGGCACATGTGCTAAAGAAGGCGGTCAGTCTTGTACTCACGCCTGCCACTTCCACGAAACACATCACCACGCGGCCAAAACGGATTTTCGGGTGCAGTAGATAGTCCCAGGGGAGTTGGAGAGTAGTCGGGCACCTCCTGCCAAATCACGGCGGCCGTAGTGGCACGCCTGCGAGTGAGAGGCTGTGCACTATGAGGCACATGTGCTAAAGAAGGCGGTGAGCCTTGTCCTCACGCCTGCCACTTCCACCAAACGCATGACAACGCCACCAAAATGAAATCCCAGGTGCACTAGACCCAGGGAAACCTCGGCAATAGACGCGCAACTCCGGGAAAGCACGGGCGACGGAGTGGCATGCGTGAGAGTGAGAGGCTGTGCAAGGTGTACGGGCTGAGCCTTGTACTCACGCCTGCCACTTCCACGAAACACATCACCACGCGGCCAAAACTTATTCCCGGGTGAAGTAGATAGTCCCAGGGGAGTTGGGGAGTAGGCGCGCACCTCCTGCCAGATCACGGCGGCCGTAGTGGCACGCCTGCGAGTGAGAGGCTGTGCACTATGAGGCACATGTGCTAAAGAAGGCGGTGAGCCTTGTACTCACGCCTGCCACTTCCACCAAACGCATGACAACGCCACCAAAATGAAATCCCAGGTGCACTAGACGCAGGGAAACCTCGGCAATAGACGCGCAACTCCGGGAAAGCACGGGCGACGAAGTGGCATGCGTGAGAGTGAGAGGCTGTGCAAGGTGTAAGGGTTGAGCCTTGTACTCACGCCTGCCACTTCCACGAAACACATCACTACGCGGCAAGAACGGGTTCCCGGGTGCAGTAGATAGTCCCAGGGGAGTTGGAGAGTAGTCGGGCACCTCCTGCCAAATCACGGCAGCCGTAGTGGCACGCCTGCAATTGAGAGGCTGTGCACTGTGAGGCACATGTGCTAAAGAAGGCGGTCAGTCTTGTACTCACGCCTGCCACTTCCACGAAACACATCACCACGCGGCCAAAACGGATTCCCGGGTGCAGTAGATAGTCCCAGGGGAGTTGGAGAGTAGTCGGGCACCTCCTGCCAAATCACGGCGGCCGTAGTGGCACGCCTGCGAGTGAGAGGCTGTGCACTATGAGGCACATGTGCTAAAGAAGGCGGTGAGCCTTGTCCTCACGCCTGCCACTTCCACCAAACGCATGACAACGCCACCAAAATGAAATCCCAGGTGCACTAGACCCAGGGAAACCTCGGCAATAGACGCGCAACTCCGGGAAAGCACGGGCGACGGAGTGGCATGCGTGAGAGTGAGAGGCTGTGCAAGGTGTACGGGCTGAGCCTTGTACTCACGCCTGCCACTTCCACGAAACACATCACCACGCGGCCAAAACTTATTCCCGGGTGAAGTAGATAGTCCCAGGGGAGTTGGGGAGTAGGCGCGCACCTCCTGCCAGATCACGGCGGCCGTAGTGGCACGCCTGCGAGTGAGAGGCTGTGCACTATGAGGCACATGTGCTAAAGAAGGCGGTGAGCCTTGTACTCACGCCTGCCACTTCCACCAAACGCATGACAACGCCACCAAAATGAAATCCCAGGTGCACTAGACCCAGGGAAACCTCGGCAATAGACGCGCAACTCCGGGAAAGCACGGGCGACGGAGTGGCATGCGTGAGAGTGAGAGGCTGTGCAAGGTGTACGGGCTGAGCCTTGTACTCACGCCTGCCACTTCCACGAAACACATCACTACGCGGCAAGAACGGGTTCCCGGGTGCAGTAGATAGTCCCAGGGGAGTTGGAGAGTAGTCGGGCACCTCCTGCCAAATCACGGCAGCCGTAGTGGCACGCCTGCAATTGAGAGGCTGTGCACTGTGAGGCACATGTGCTAAAGAAGGCGGTCAGTCTTGTACTCACGCCTGCCACTTCCACGAAACACATCACCACGCGGCCAAAACGGATTCCCGGGTGCAGTAGATAGTCCCAGGGGAGTTGGAGAGTAGTCGGGCACCTCCTGCCAAATCACGGCGGCCGTAGTGGCACGCCTGCGAGTGAGAGGCTGTGCACTATGAGGCACATGTGCTAAAGAAGGCGGTGAGCCTTGTCCTCACGCCTGCCACTTCCACCAAACGCATGACAACGCCACCAAAATGAAATCCCAGGTGCACTAGACCCAGGGAAACCTCGGCAATAGACGCGCAACTCCGGGAAAGCACGGGCGACGGAGTGGCATGCGTGAGAGTGAGAGGCTGTGCAAGGTGTACGGGCTGAGCCTTGTACTCACGCCTGCCACTTCCACGAAACACATCACCACGCGGCCAAAACTTATTCCCGGGTGAAGTAGATAGTCCCAGGGGAGTTGGGGAGTAGGCGCGCACCTCCTGCCAGATCACGGCGGCCGTAGTGGCACGCCTGCGAGTGAGAGGCTGTGCACTATGAGGCACATGTGCTAAAGAAGGCGGTGAGCCTTGTACTCACGCCTGCCACTTCCACCAAACGCATGACAACGCCACCAAAATGAAATCCCAGGTGCACTAGACCCAGGGAAACCTCGGCAATAGACGCGCAACTCCGGGAAAGCACGGGCGACGGAGTGGCATGCGTGAGAGTGAGAGGCTGTGCAAGGTGTACGGGCTGAGCCTTGTACTCACGCCTGCCACTTCCACGAAACACATCACCACGCGGCCAAAACTTATTCCCGGGTGAAGTAGATAGTCCCAGGGGAGTTGGGGAGTAGGCGCGCACCTCCTGCCAGATCACGGCGGCCGTACTGGCACGCCTGCGAGTGAGAGGCTGTGCACTATGAGGCACATGTGCTAAAGAAGGCGGTGAGCCTTGTACTCACGCCTGCCACTTCCACCAAACGCATGACAACGCCACCAAAATGAAATCCCAGGTGCACTAGACCCAGGGAAACCTCGGCAATAGACGCGCAACTCCGGGAAAGCACGGGCGACGGAGTGGCATGCGTGAGAGTGAGAGGCTGTGCAAGGTGTACGGGCTGAGCCTTGTATTCACGCCTGCCACTTCCACGAAACACATCACTACGCGGCAAGAACGGGTTCCCGGGTGCAGTAGATAGTCCCAGGGGAGTTGGAGAGTAGTCGGGCACCTCCTGCCAAATCACGGCAGCCGTAGTGGCACGCCTGCAATTGAGAGGCTGTGCACTGTGAGGCACATGTGCTAAAGAAGGCGGTCAGTCTTGTACTCACGCCTGCCACTTCCACGAAACACATCACCACGCGGCCAAAACGGATTCCCGGGTGCAGTAGATAGTCCCAGGGGAGTTGGAGAGTAGTCGGGCACCTCCTGCCAAATCACGGCGGCCGTAGTGGCACGCCTGCGAGTGAGAGGCTGTGCACTATGAGGCACATGTGCTAAAGAAGGCGGTGAGCCTTGTACTCACGCCTGCCACTTCCACCAAACGCATGACAACGCCACCAAAATGAAATCCCAGGTGCACTAGACCCAGGGAAACCTCGGCAATAGACGCGCAACTCCGGGAAAGCACGGGCGACGGAGTGGCATGCGTGAGAGTGAGAGGCTGTGCAAGGTGTACGGGCTGAGCCTTGTACTCACGCCTGCCACTTCCACGAAACACATCAGCACGCGGCCAAAACGTATTCCCGGGTGAAGTAGATAGTCCCAGGGGAGTTGGGGAGTAGGCGCGCACCTCCTGCCAGATCACGGCGGCCGTAGTGGCACGCCTGCGAGTGAGAGGCTGTGCACTATGAGGCACATGTGCTAAAGAAGGCGGTGAGCCTTGTACTCACGCCTGCCACTTCCACCAAACGCATGACAACGCCACCAAAATGAAATCCCAGGTGCACTAGACGCAGGGAAACCTCGGCAATAGACGCGCAACTCCGGGAAAGCACGGGCGACGAAGTGGCATGCGTGAGAGTGAGAGGCTGTGCAAGGTGTAAGGGCTGAGCCTTGTACTCACGCCTGCCACTTCCACGAAACACATCACTACGCGGCAAGAACGGGTTCCCGGGTGCAGTAGATAGTCCCAGGGGAGTTGGAGAGTAGTCGGGCACCTCCTGCCAAATCACGGCAGCCGTAGTGGCACGCCTTCAATTGAGAGGCTGTGCACTGTGAGGCACATGTGCTAAAGAAGGCGGTCAGTCTTGTACTCACGCCTGCCACTTCCACGAAACACATCACCACGCGGCCAAAACGGATTCCCGGGTGCAGTAGATAGTCCCAGGGGAGTTGGAGAGTAGTCGGGCACCTCCTGCCAAATCACGGCGGCCGTAGTGGCACGCCTGCGAGTGAGAGGCTGTGCACTATGAGGCACATGTGCTAAAGAAGGCGGTGAGCCTTGTCCTCACGCCTGCCACTTCCACCAAACGCATGACAACGCCACCAAAATGAAATCCCAGGTGCACTAGACCCAGGGAAACCTCGGCAATAGACGCGCAACTCCGGGAAAGCACGGGCGACGGAGTGGCATGCGTGAGAGTGAGAGGCTGTGCAAGGTGTACGGGCTGAGCCTTGTACTCACGCCTGCCACTTCCACGAAACACATCACCACGCGGCCAAAACTTATTCCCGGGTGAAGTAGATAGTCCCAGGGGAGTTGGGGAGTAGGCGCGCACCTCCTGCCAGATCACGGCGGCCGTAGTGGCACGCCTGCGAGTGAGAGGCTGTGCACTATGAGGCACATGTGCTAAAGAAGGCGGTGAGCCTTGTACTCACGCCTGCCACTTCCACCAAACGCATGACAACGCCACCAAAATGAAATCCCAGGTGCACTAGACCCAGGGAAACCTCGGCAATAGACGCGCAACTCCGGGAAAGCACGGGCGACGGAGTGGCATGCGTGAGAGTGAGAGGCTGTGCAAGGTGTACGGGCTGAGCCTTGTACTCACGCCTGCCACTTCCACGAAACACATCACTACGCGGCAAGAACGGGTTCCCGGGTGCAGTAGATAGTCCCAGGGGAGTTGGAGAGTAGTCGGGCACCTCCTGCCAAATCACGGCAGCCGTAGTGGCACGCCTGCAATTGAGAGGCTGTGCACTGTGAGGCACATGTGCTAAAGAAGGCGGTCAGTCTTGTACTCACGCCTGCCACTTCCACGAAACACATCACCACGCGGCCAAAACGGATTCCCGGGTGCAGTAGATAGTCCCAGGGGAGTTGGAGAGTAGTCGGGCACCTCCTGCCAAATCACGGCGGCCGTAGTGGCACGCCTGCGAGTGAGAGGCTGTGCACTATGAGGCACATGTGCTAAAGAAGGCGGTGAGCCTTGTCCTCACGCCTGCCACTTCCACCAAACGCATGACAACGCCACCAAAATGAAATCCCAGGTGCACTAGACCCAGGGAAACCTCGGCAATAGACGCGCAACTCCGGGAAAGCACGGGCGACGGAGTGGCATGCGTGAGAGTGAGAGGCTGTGCAAGGTGTACGGGCTGAGCCTTGTACTCACGCCTGCCACTTCCACGAAACACATCACCACGCGGCCAAAACTTATTCCCGGGTGAAGTAGATAGTCCCAGGGGAGTTGGGGAGTAGGCGCGCACCTCCTGCCAGATCACGGCGGCCGTAGTGGCACGCCTGCGAGTGAGAGGCTGTGCACTATGAGGCACATGTGCTAAAGAGGGCGGTGAGCCTTGTACTCACGCCTGCCACTTCCACCAAACGCATGACAACGCCACCAAAATGAAATCCCAGGTGCACTAGACCCAGGGAAACCTCGGCAATAGACGCGCAACTCCGGGAAAGCACGGGCGACGGAGTGGCATGCGTGAGAGTGAGAGGCTGTGCAAGGTGTACGGGCTGAGCCTTGTACTCACGCCTGCCACTTCCACGAAACACATCACCACGCGGCCAAAACTTATTCCCGGGTGAAGTAGATAGTCCCAGGGGAGTTGGGGAGTAGGCGCGCACCTCCTGCCAGATCACGGCGGCCGTAGTGGCACGCCTGCGAGTGAGAGGCTGTGCACTATGAGGCACATGTGCTAAAGAAGGCGGTGAGCCTTGTACTCACGCCTGCCACTTCCACCAAACGCATGACAACGCCACCAAAATGAAATCCCAGGTGCACTAGACCCAGGGAAACCTCGGCAATAGACGCGCAACTCCGGGAAAGCACGGGCGACGAAGTGGCATGCGTGAGAGTGAGAGGCTGTGCAAGGTGTAAGGGCTGAGCCTTGTACTCACGCCTGCCACTTCCACGAAACACATCACTACGCGGCAAGAACGGGTTCCAGGGGTGCAGTAGATAGTCCCAGGGGAGTTGGAGAGTAGTCGGGCACCTCCTGCCAAATCACGGCAGCCGTAGTGGCACGCCTGCAATTGAGAGGCTGTGCACTGTGAGGCACATGTGCTAAAGAAGGCGGTCAGTCTTGTACTCACGCCTGCCACTTCCACGAAACACATCACCACGCGGCCAAAACGGATTCCCGGGTGCAGTAGATAGTCCCAGGGGAGTTGGAGAGTAGTCGGGCACCTCCTGCCAAATCACGGCGGCCGTAGTGGCACGCCTGCGAGTGAGAGGCTGTGCACTATGAGGCACATGTGCTAAAGAAGGCGGTGAGCCTTGTCCTCACGCCTGCCACTTCCACCAAACGCATGACAACGCCACCAAAATGAAATCCCAGGTGCACTAGACCCAGGGAAACCTCGGCAATAGACGCGCAACTCCGGGAAAGCACGGGCGACGGAGTGGCATGCGTGAGAGTGAGAGGCTGTGCAAGGTGTACGGGCTGAGCCTTGTACTCACGCCTGCCACTTCCACGAAACACATCACCACGCGGCCAAAACTTATTCCCGGGTGAAGTAGATAGTCCCAGGGGAGTTGGGGAGTAGGCGCGCACCTCCTGCCAGATCACGGCGGCCGTAGTGGCACGCCTGCGAGTGAGAGGCTGTGCACTATGAGGCACATGTGCTAAAGAAGGCGGTGAGCCTTGTACTCACGCCTGCCACTTCCACCAAACGCATGACAACGCCACCAAAATGAAATCCCAGGTGCACTAGACCCAGGGAAACCTCGGCAATAGACGCGCAACTCCGGGAAAGCACGGGCGACGGAGTGGCATGCGTGAGAGTGAGAGGCTGTGCAAGGTGTACGGGCTGAGCCTTGTACTCACGCCTGCCACTTCCACGAAACACATCACTACGCGGCAAGAACGGGTTCCCGGGTGCAGTAGATAGTCCCAGGGGAGTTGGAGAGTAGTCGGGCACCTCCTGCCAAATCACGGCAGCCGTAGTGGCACGCCTGCAATTGAGAGGCTGTGCACTGTGAGGCACATGTGCTAAAGAAGGCGGTCAGTCTTGTACTCACGCCTGCCACTTCCACGAAACACATCACCACGCGGCCAAAACGGATTCCCGGGTGCAGTAGATAGTCCCAGGGGAGTTGGAGAGTAGTCGGGCACCTCCTGCCAAATCACGGCGGCCGTAGTGGCACGCCTGCGAGTGAGAGGCTGTGCACTATGAGGCACATGTGCTAAAGAAGGCGGTGAGCCTTGTACTCACGCCTGCCACTTCCACCAAACGCATGACAACGCCACCAAAATGAAATCCCAGGTGCACTAGACCCAGGGAAACCTCGGCAATAGACGCGCAACTCCGGGAAAGCACGGGCGACGGAGTGGCATGCGTGAGAGTGAGAGGCTGTGCAAGGTGTACGGGCTGAGCCTTGTACTCACGCCTGCCACTTCCACGAAACACATCACCACGCGGCCAAAACTTATTCCCGGGTGAAGTAGATAGTCTAAGGGGAGTTGGGGAGTAGGCGCGCACCTCCTGCCAGATCACGGCGGCCGTAGTGGCACGCCTGCGAGTGAGAGGCTGTGCACTATGAGGCACATGTGCTAAAGAAGGCGGTGAGCCTTGTACTCACGCCTGCCACTTCCACCAAACGCATGACAACGCCACCAAAATGAAATCCCAGGTGCACTAGACGCAGGGAAACCTCGGCAATAGACGCGCAACTCCGGGAAAGCACGGGCGACGAAGTGGCATGCGTGAGAGTGAGAGGCTGTGCAAGGTGTAAGGGCTGAGCCTTGTACTCACGCCTGCCACTTCCACGAAACACATCACTACGCGGCAAGAACGGGTTCTCGGGTGCAGTAGATAGTCCCAGGGGAGTTGGAGAGTAGTCGGGCACCTCCTGCCAAATCACGGCAGCCGTAGTGGCACGCCTGCAATTGAGAGGCTGTGCACTGTGAGGCACATGTACTAAAGAAGGCGGTCAGTCTTGTACTCACGCCTGCCACTTCCACGAAACACATCACCACGCGGCCAAAACGGATTCCCGGGTGCAGTAGATAGTCCCAGGGGAGTTGGAGAGTAGTCGGGCACCTCCTGCCAAATCACGGCAGCCGTAGTGGCACGCCTGCAATTGAGAGGCTGTGCACTGTGAGGCACATGTGCTAAAGAAGGCGGTCAGTCTTGTACTCACGCCTGCCACTTCCACGAAACACATCACCACGCGGCCAAAACGGATTCCCGGGTGCAGTAGATAGTCCCAGGGGAGTTGGAGAGTAGTCGGGCACCTCCTGCCAAATCACGGCGGCCGTAGTGGCACGCCTGCGAGTGAGAGGCTGTGCACTATGAGGCACATGTGCTAAAGAAGGCGGTGAGCCTTGTCCTCACGCCTGCCACTTCCACCAAACGCATGACAACGCCACCAAAATGAAATCCCAGGTGCACTAGACCCAGGGAAACCTCGGCAATAGACGCGCAACTCCGGGAAAGCACGGGCGACGGAGTGGCATGCGTGAGAGTGAGAGGCTGTGCAAGGTGTACGGGCTGAGCCTTGTACTCACGCCTGCCACTTCCACGAAACACATCACCACGCGGCCAAAACTTATTCCCGGGTGAAGTAGATAGTCCCAGGGGAGTTGGGGAGTAGGCGCGCACCTCCTGCCAGATCACGGCGGCCGTAGTGGCACGCCTGCGAGTGAGAGGCTGTGCACTATGAGGCACATGTGCTAAAGAAGGCGGTGAGCCTTGTACTCACGCCTGCCACTTCCACCAAACGCATGACAACGCCACCAAAATGAAATCCCAGGTGCACTAGACGCAGGGAAACCTCGGCAATAGACGCGCAACTCCGGGAAAGCACGGGCGACGGAGTGGCATGCGTGAGAGTGAGAGGCTGTGCAAGGTGTACGGGCTGAGCCTTGTACTCACGCCTGCCACTTCCACGAAACACATCACTACGCGGCAAGAACGGGTTCCCGGGTGCAGTAGATAGTCCCAGGGGAGTTGGAGAGTAGTCGGGCACCTCCTGCCAAATCACGGCAGCCGTAGTGGCACGCCTGCAATTGAGAGGCTGTGCACTGTGAGGCACATGTGCTAAAGAAGGCGGTCAGTCTTGTACTCACGCCTGCCACTTCCACGAAACACATCACCACGCGGCCAAAACGGATTCCCGGGTGCAGTAGATAGTCCCAGGGGAGTTGGAGAGTAGTCGGGCACCTCCTGCCAAATCACGGCGGCCGTAGTGGCACGCCTGCGAGTGAGAGGCTGTGCACTATGAGGCACATGTGCTAAAGAAGGCGGTGAGCCTTGTCCTCACGCCTGCCACTTCCACCAAACGCATGACAACGCCACCAAAATGAAATCCCAGGTGCACTAGACCCAGGGAAACCTCGGCAATAGACGCGCAACTCCGGGAAAGCACGGGCGACGGAGTGGCATGCGTGAGAGTGAGAGGCTGTGCAAGGTGTACGGGCTGAGCCTTGTACTCACGCCTGCCACTTCCACGAAACACATCACCACGCGGCCAAAACTTATTCCCGGGTGAAGTAGATAGTCCCAGGGGAGTTGGGGAGTAGGCGCGCACCTCCTGCCAGATCACGGCGGCCGTAGTGGCACGCCTGCGAGTGAGAGGCTGTGCACTATGAGGCACATGTGCTAAAGAAGGCGGTGAGCCTTGTACTCACGCCTGCCACTTCCACCAAACGCATGACAACGCCACCAAAATGAAATCCCAGGTGCACTAGACCCAGGGAAACCTCGGCAATAGACGCGCAACTCCGGGAAAGCACGGGCGACGGAGTGGCATGCGTGAGAGTGAGAGGCTGTGCAAGGTGTACGGGCTGAGCCTTGTACTCACGCCTGCCACTTCCACGAAACACATCACCACGCGGCCAAAACTTATTCCCGGGTGAAGTAGATAGTCCCAGGGGAGTTGGGGAGTAGGCGCGCACCTCCTGCCAGATCACGGCGGCCGTAGTGGCACGCCTGCGAGTGAGAGGCTGTGCACTATGAGGCACATGTGCTAAAGAAGGCGGTGAGCCTTGTACTCACGCCTGCCACTTCCACCAAACGCATGACAACGCCACCAAAATGAAATCCCAGGTGCACTAGACGCAGGGAAACCTCGGCAATAGACGCGCAACTCCGGGAAAGCACGGGCGACGAAGTGGCATGCGTGAGAGTGAGAGGCTGTGCAAGGTGTAAGGGCTGAGCCTTGTACTCACGCCTGCCACTTCCACGAAACACATCACTACGCGGCAAGAACGGGTTCCCGGGTGCAGTAGATAGTCCCAGGGGAGTTGGAGAGTAGTCGGGCACCTCCTGCCAAATCACGGCAGCCGTAGTGGCACGCCTGCAATTGAGAGGCTGTGCACTGTGAGGCACATGTGCTAAAGAAGGCGGTCAGTCTTGTACTCACGCCTGCCACTTCCACGAAACACATCACCACGCGGCCAAAACGGATTCCCGGGTGCAGTAGATAGTCCCAGGGGAGTTGGAGAGTAGTCGGGCACCTCCTGCCAAATCACGGCGGCCGTAGTGGCACGCCTGCGAGTGAGAGGCTGTGCACTATGAGGCACATGTGCTAAAGAAGGCGGTGAGCCTTGTCCTCACGCCTGCCACTTCCACCAAACGCATGACAACGCCACCAAAATGAAATCCCAGGTGCACTAGACCCAGGGAAACCTCGGCAATAGACGCGCAACTCCGGGAAAGCACGGGCGACGGAGTGGCATGCGTGAGAGTGAGAGGCTGTGCAAGGTGTACGGGCTGAGCCTTGTACTCACGCCTGCCACTTCCACGAAACACATCACCACGCGGCCAAAACTTATTCCCGGGTGAAGTAGATAGTCCCAGGGGAGTTGGGGAGTAGGCGCGCACCTCCTGCCAGATCACGGCGGCCGTAGTGGCACGCCTGCGAGTGAGAGGCTGTGCACTATGAGGCACATGTGCTAAAGAAGGCGGTGAGCCTTGTACTCACGCCTGCCACTTCCACCAAACGCATGACAACGCCACCAAAATGAAATCCCAGGTGCACTAGACCCAGGGAAACCTCGGCAATAGACGCGCAACTCCGGGAAAGCACGGGCGACGGAGTGGCATGCGTGAGAGTGAGAGGCTGTGCAAGGTGTACGGGCTGAGCCTTGTACTCACGCCTGCCACTTCCACGAAACACATCACTACGCGGCAAGAACGGGTTCCCGGGTGCAGTAGATAGTCCCAGGGGAGTTGGAGAGTAGTCGGGCACCTCCTGCCAAATCACGGCAGCCGTAGTGGCACGCCTGCAATTGAGAGGCTGTGCACTGTGAGGCACATGTGCTAAAGAAGGCGGTCAGTCTTGTACTCACGCCTGCCACTTCCACGAAACACATCACCACGCGGCCAAAACGGATTCCCGGGTGCAGTAGATAGTCCCAGGGGAGTTGGAGAGTAGTCGGGCACCTCCTGCCAAATCACGGCGGCCGTAGTGGCACGCCTGCGAGTGAGAGGCTGTGCACTATGAGGCACATGTGCTAAAGAAGGCGGTGAGCCTTGTACTCACGCCTGCCACTTCCACCAAACGCATGACAACGCCACCAAAATGAAATCCCAGGTGCACTAGACCCAGGGAAACCTCGGCAATAGACGCGCAACTCCGGGAAAGCACGGGCGACGGAGTGGCATGCGTGAGAGTGAGAGGCTGTGCAAGGTGTACGGGCTGAGCCTTGTACTCACGCCTGCCACTTCCACGAAACACATCACCACGCGGCCAAAACTTATTCCCGGGTGAAGTAGATAGTCCCAGGGGAGTTGGGGATTAGGCGCGCACCTCCTGCCAGATCACGGCGGCCGTAGTGGCACGCCTGCGAGTGAGAGGCTGTGCACTATGAGGCACATGTGCTAAAGAAGGCGGTGAGCCTTGTACTTACGCCTGCCACTTCCACCAAACGCATGACAACGCCACCAAAATGAAATCCCAGGTGCACTAGACGCAGGGAAACCTCGGCAATAGACGCGCAACTCCGGGAAAGCACGGGCGACGAAGTGGCATGCGTGAGAGTGAGAGGCTGTGCAAGGTGTAAGGGCTGAGCCTTGTACTCACGCCTGCCACTTCCACGAAACACATCACTACGCGGCAAGAACGGGTTCCCGGGTGCAGTAGATAGTCCCAGGGGAGTTGGAGAGTAGTCGGGCACCTCCTGCCAAATCACGGCAGCCGTAGTGGCACGCCTGCAATTGAGAGGCTGTGCACTGTGAGGCACATGTGCTAAAGAAGGCGGTCAGTCTTGTACTCACGCCTGCCACTTCCACGAAACACATCACCACGCGGCCAAAACGGATTCCCGGGTGCAGTAGATAGTCCCAGGGGAGTTGGAGAGTAGTCGGGCACCTCCTGCCAAATCACGGCGGCCGTAGTGGCACGCCTGCGAGTGAGAGGCTGTGCACTATGAGGCACATGTGCTAAAGAAGGCGGTGAGCCTTGTCCTCACGCCTGCCACTTCCACCAAACGCATGACAACGCCACCAAAATGAAATCCCAGGTGCACTAGACCCAGGGAAACCTCGGCAATAGACGCGCAACTCCGGGAAAGCACGGGCGACGGAGTGGCATGCGTGAGAGTGAGAGGCTGTGCAAGGTGTACGGGCTGAGCCTTGTACTCACGCCTGCCACTTCCACGAAACACATCACCACGCGGCCAAAACTTATTCCCGGGTGAAGTAGATAGTCCCAGGGGAGTTGGGGAGTAGGCGCGCACCTCCTGCCAGATCACGGCGGCCGTAGTGGCACGCCTGCGAGTGAGAGGCTGTGCACTATGAGGCACATGTGCTAAAGAAGGCGGTGAGCCTTGTACTCACGCCTGCCACTTCCACCAAACGCATGACAACGCCACCAAAATGAAATCCCAGGTGCACTAGACCCAGGGAAACCTCGGCAATAGACGCGCAACTCCGGGAAAGCACGGGCGACGGAGTGGCATGCGTGAGAGTGAGAGGCTGTGCAAGGTGTACGGGCTGAGCCTTGTACTCACGCCTGCCACTTCCACGAAACACATCACTACGCGGCAAGAACGGGTTCCCGGGTGCAGTAGATAGTCCCAGGGGAGTTGGAGAGTAGTCGGGCACCTCCTGCCAAATCACGGCATCCGTAGTGGCACGCCTGCAATTGAGAGGCTGTGCACTGTGAGGCACATGTGCTAAAGAAGGCGGTCAGTCTTGTACTCACGCCTGCCACTTCCACGAAACACATCACCACGCGGCCAAAACGGATTCCCGGGTGCAGTAGATAGTCCCAGGGGAGTTGGAGAGTAGTCGGGCACCTCCTGCCAAATCACGGCGGCCGTAGTGGCACGCCTGCGAGTGAGAGGCTGTGCACTATGAGGCACATGTGCTAAAGAAGGCGGTGAGCCTTGTCCTCACGCCTGCCACTTCCACCAAACGCATGACAACGCCACCAAAATGAAATCCCAGGTGCACTAGACCCAGGGAAACCTCGGCAATAGACGCGCAACTCCGGGAAAGCACGGGCGACGGAGTGGCATGCGTGAGAGTGAGAGGCTGTGCAAGGTGTACGGGCTGAGCCTTGTACTCACGCCTGCCACTTCCACGAAACACATCACCACGCGGCCAAAACTTATTCCCGGGTGAAGTAGATAGTCCCAGGGGAGTTGGGGAGTAGGCGCGCACCTCCTGCCAGATCACGGCGGCCGTAGTGGCACGCCTGCGAGTGAGAGGCTGTGCACTATGAGGCACATGTGCTAAAGAAGGCGGTGAGCCTTGTACTCACGCCTGCCACTTCCACCAAACGCATGACAACGCCACCAAAATGAAATCCCAGGTGCACTAGACCCAGGGAAACCTCGGCAATAGACGCGCAACTCCGGGAAAGCACGGGCGACGGAGTGGCATGCGTGAGAGTGAGAGGCTGTGCAAGGTGTACGGGCTGAGCCTTGTACTCACGCCTGCCACTTCCACGAAACACATCACCACGCGGCCAAAACTTATTCCCGGGTGAAGTAGATAGTCCCAGGGGAGTTGGGGAGTAGGCGCGCACCTCCTGCCAGATCACGGCGGCCGTAGTGGCACGCCTGCGAGTGAGAGGCTGTGCACTATGAGGCACATGTGCTAAAGAAGGCGGTGAGCCTTGTACTCACGCCTGCCACTTCCACCAAACGCATGACAACGCCACCAAAATGAAATCCCAGGTGCACTAGACGCAGGGAAACCTCGGCAATAGACGCGCAACTCCGGGAAAGCACGGGCGACGAAGTGGCATGCGTGAGAGTGAGAGGCTGTGCAAGGTGTAAGGGCTGAGCCTTGTACTCACGCCTGCCACTTCCACGAAACACATCACTACGCGGCAAGAACGGGTTCCCGGGTGCAGTAGATAGTCCCAGGGGAGTTGGAGAGTAGTCGGGCACCTCCTGCCAAATCACGGCAGCCGTAGTGGCACGCCTGCAATTGAGAGGCTGTGCACTGTGAGGCACATGTGCTAAAGAAGGCGGTCAGTCTTGTACTCACGCCTGCCACTTCCACGAAACACATCACCACGCGGCCAAAACGGATTCCCGGGTGCAGTAGATAGTCCCAGGGGAGTTGGAGAGTAGTCGGGCACCTCCTGCCAAATCACGGCGGCCGTAGTGGCACGCCTGCGAGTGAGAGGCTGTGCACTATGAGGCACATGTGCTAAAGAAGGCGGTGAGCCTTGTCCTCACGCCTGCCACTTCCACCAAACGCATGACAACGCCACCAAAATGAAATCCCAGGTGCACTAGACCCAGGGAAACCTCGGCAATAGACGCGCAACTCCGGGAAAGCACGGGCGACGGAGTGGCATGCGTGAGAGTGAGAGGCTGTGCAAGGTGTACGGGCTGAGCCTTGTACTCACGCCTGCCACTTCCACGAAACACATCACCACGCGGCCAAAACTTATTCCCGGGTGAAGTAGATAGTCCCAGGGGAGTTGGGGAGTAGGCGCGCACCTCCTGCCAGATCACGGCGGCCGTAGTGGCACGCCTGCGAGTGAGAGGCTGTGCACTATGAGGCACATGTGCTAAAGAAGGCGGTGAGCCTTGTACTCACGCCTGCCACTTCCACCAAACGCATGACAACGCCACCAAAATGAAATCCCAGGTGCACTAGACCCAGGGAAACCTCGGCAATAGACGCGCAACTCCGGGAAAGCACGGGCGACGGAGTGGCATGCGTGAGAGTGAGAGGCTGTGCAAGGTGTAAGGGCTGAGCCTTGTACTCACGCCTGCCACTTCCACGAAACACATCACTACGCGGCAAGAACGGGTTCCCGGGTGCAGTAGATAGTCCCAGGGGAGTTGGAGAGTAGTCGGGCACCTCCTGCCAAATCACGGCAGCCGTAGTGGCACGCCTGCAATTGAGAGGCTGTGCACTGTGAGGCACATGTGCTAAAGAAGGCGGTCAGTCTTGTACTCACGCCTGCCACTTCCACGAAACACATCACCACGCGGCCAAAACGGATTCCCGGGTGCAGTAGATAGTCCCAGGGGAGTTGGAGAGTAGTCGGGCACCTCCTGCCAAATCACGGCGGCCGTAGTGGCACGCCTGCGAGTGAGAGGCTGTGCACTATGAGGCACATGTGCTAAAGAAGGCGGTGAGCCTTGTACTCACGCCTGCCACTTCCACCAAACGCATGACAACGCCACCAAAATGAAATCCCAGGTGCACTAGACCCAGGGAAACCTCGGCAATAGACGCGCAACTCCGGGAAAGCACGGGCGACGGAGTGGCATGCGTGAGAGTGAGAGGCTGTGCAAGGTGTACGGGCTGAGCCTTGTACTCACGCCTGCCACTTCCACGAAACACATCACCACGCGGCCAAAACTTATTCCCGGGTGAAGTAGATAGTCCCAGGGGAGTTGGGGAGTAGGCGCGCACCTCCTGCCAGATCACGGCGGCCGTAGTGGCACGCCTGCGAGTGAGAGGCTGTGCACTATGAGGAACATGTGCTAAAGAAGGCGGTGAGCCTTGTACTTACGCCTGCCACTTCCACCAAACGCATGACAACGCCACCAAAATGAAATCCCAGGTGCACTAGACGCAGGGAAACCTCGGCAATAGACGCGCAACTCCGGGAAAGCACGGGCGACGAAGTGGCATGCGTGAGAGTGAGAGGCTGTGCAAGGTGTAAGGGCTGAGCCTTGTACTCACGCCTGCCACTTCCACGAAACACATCACTACGCGGCAAGAACGGGTTCCCGGGTGCAGTAGATAGTCCCAGGGGAGTTGGAGAGTAGTCGGGCACCTCCTGCCAAATCACGGCAGCCGTAGTGGCACGCCTGCAATTGAGAGGCTGTGCACTGTGAGGCACATGTGCTAAAGAAGGCGGTCAGTCTTGTACTCACGCCTGCCACTTCCACGAAACACATCACCACGCGGCCAAAACGGATTCCCGGGTGCAGTAGATAGTCCCAGGGGAGTTGGAGAGTAGTCGGGCACCTCCTGCCAAATCACGGCGGCCGTAGTGGCACGCCTGCGAGTGAGAGGCTGTGCACTATGAGGCACATGTGCTAAAGAAGGCGGTGAGCCTTGTCCTCACGCCTGCCACTTCCACCAAACGCATGACAACGCCACCAAAATGAAATCCCAGGTGCACTAGACCCAGGGAAACCTCGGCAATAGACGCGCAACTCCGGGAAAGCACGGGCGACGGAGTGGCATGCGTGAGAGTGAGAGGCTGTGCAAGGTGTACGGGCTGAGCCTTGTACTCACGCCTGCCACTTCCACGAAACACATCACCACGCGGCCAAAACTTATTCCCGGGTGAAGTAGATAGTCCCAGGGGAGTTGGGGAGTAGGCGCGCACCTCCTGCCAGATCACGGCGGCCGTAGTGGCACGCCTGCGAGTGAGAGGCTGTGCACTATGAGGCACATGTGCTAAAGAAGGCGGTGAGCCTTGTACTCACGCCTGCCACTTCCACCAAACGCATGACAACGCCACCAAAATGAAATCCCAGGTGCACTAGACCCAGGGAAACCTCGGAAATAGACGCGCAACTCCGGGAAAGCACGGGCGACGGAGTGGCATGCGTGAGAGTGAGAGGCTGTGCAAGGTGTACGGGCTGAGCCTTGTACTCACGCCTGCCACTTCCACGAAACACATCACTACGCGGCAAGAACGGGTTCCCGGGTGCAGTAGATAGTCCCAGGGGAGTTGGAGAGTAGTCGGGCACCTCCTGCCAAATCACGGCAGCCGTAGTGGCACGCCTGCAATTGAGAGGCTGTGCACTGTGAGGCACATGTGCTAAAGAAGGCGGTCAGTCTTGTACTCACGCCTGCCACTTCCACGAAACACATCACCACGCGGCCAAAACGGATTCCCGGGTGCAGTAGATAGTCCCAGGGGAGTTGGAGAGTAGTCGGGCACCTCCTGCCAAATCACGGCGGCCGTAGTGGCACGCCTGCGAGTGAGAGGCTGTGCACTATGAGGCACATGTGCTAAAGAAGGCGGTGAGCCTTGTCCTCACGCCTGCCACTTCCACCAAACGCATGACAACGCCACCAAAATGAAATCCCAGGTGCACTAGACCCAGGGAAACCTCGGCAATAGACGCGCAACTCCGGGAAAGCACGGGCGACGGAGTGGCATGCGTGAGAGTGAGAGGCTGTGCAAGGTGTACGGGCTGAGCCTTGTACTCACGCCTGCCACTTCCACGAAACACATCACCACGCGGCCAAAACTTATTCCCGGGTGAAGTAGATAGTCCCAGGGGAGTTGGGGAGTAGGCGCGCACCTCCTGCCAGATCACGGCGGCCGTAGTGGCACGCCTGCGAGTGAGAGGCTGTGCACTATGAGGCACATGTGCTAAAGAAGGCGGTGAGCCTTGTACTCACGCCTGCCACTTCCACCAAACGCATGACAACGCCACCAAAATGAAATCCCAGGTGCACTAGACCCAGGGAAACCTCGGCAATAGACGCGCAACTCCGGGAAAGCACGGGCGACGGAGTGGCATGCGTGAGAGTGAGAGGCTGTGCAAGGTGTACGGGCTGAGCCTTGTACTCACGCCTGCCACTTCCACGAAACACATCACCACGCGGCCAAAACTTATTCCCGGGTGAAGTAGATAGTCCCAGGGGAGTTGGGGAGTAGGCGCGCACCTCCTGCCAGATCACGGCGGCCGTAGTGGCACGCCTGCGAGTGAGAGGCTGTGCACTATGAGGCACATGTGCTAAAGAAGGCGGTGAGCCTTGTACTCACGCCTGCCACTTCCACCAAACGCATGACAACGCCACCAATATGAAATCCCAGGTGCACTAGACGCAGGGAAACCTCGGCAATAGACGCGCAACTCCGGGAAAGCACGGGCGACGAAGTGGCATGCGTGAGAGTGAGAGGCTGTGCAAGGTGTAAGGGCTGAGCCTTGTACTCACGCCTGCCACTTCCACGAAACACATCACTACGCGGCAAGAACGGGTTCCCGGGTGCAGTAGATAGTCCCAGGGTAGTTGGAGAGTAGTCGGGCACCTCCTGCCAAATCACGGCAGCCGTAGTGGCACGCCTGCAATTGAGAGGCTGTGCACTGTGAGGCACATGTGCTAAAGAAGGCGGTCAGTCTTGTACTCACGCCTGCCACTTCCACGAAACACATCACCACGCGGCCAAAACGGATTCCCGGGTGCAGTAGATAGTCCCAGGGGAGTTGGAGAGTAGTCGGGCACCTCCTGCCAAATCACGGCGGCCGTAGTGGCACGCCTGCGAGTGAGAGGCTGTGCACTATGAGGCACATGTGCTAAAGAAGGCGGTGAGCCTTGTCCTCACGCCTGCCACTTCCACCAAACGCATGACAACGCCACCAAAATGAAATCCCAGGTGCACTAGACCCAGGGAAACCTCGGCAATAGACGCGCAACTCCGGGAAAGCACGGGCGACGGAGTGGCATGCGTGAGAGTGAGAGGCTGTGCAAGGTGTACGGGCTGAGCCTTGTACTCACGCCTGCCACTTCCACGAAACACATCACCACGCGGCCAAAACTTATTCCCGGGTGAAGTAGATAGTCCCAGGGGAGTTGGGGAGTAGGCGCGCACCTCCTGCCAGATCACGGCGGCCGTAGTGGCACGCCTGCGAGTGAGAGGCTGTGCACTATGAGGCACATGTGCTAAAGAAGGCAGTGAGCCTTGTACTCACGCCTGCCACTTCCACCAAACGCATGACAACGCCACCAAAATGAAATCCCAGGTGCACTAGACGCAGGGAAACCTCGGCAATAGACGCGCAACTCCGGGAAAGCACGGGCGACGAAGTGGCATGCGTGAGAGTGAGAGGCTGTGCAAGGTGTAAGGGCTGAGCCTTGTACTCACGCCTGCCACTTCCACGAAACACATCACTACGCGGCAAGAACGGGTTCCCGGGTGCAGTAGATAGTCCCAGGGGAGTTGGAGAGTAGTCGGGCACCTCCTGCCAAATCACGGCAGCCGTAGTGGCACGCCTGCAATTGAGAGGCTGTGCACTGTGAGGCACATGTGCTAAAGAAGGCGGTCAGTCTTGTACTCACGCCTGCCACTTCCACGAAACACATCACCACGCGGCCAAAACGGATTCCCGGGTGCAGTAGATAGTCCCAGGGGAGTTGGAGAGTAGTCGGGCACCTCCTGCCAAATCACGGCGGCCGTAGTGGCACGCCTGCGAGTGAGAGGCTGTGCACTATGAGGCACATGTGCTAAAGAAGGCGGTGAGCCTTGTCCTCACGCCTGCCACTTCCACCAAACGCATGACAACGCCACCAAAATGAAATCCCAGGTGCACTAGACCCAGGGAAACCTCGGCAATAGACGCGCAACTCCGGGAAAGCACGGGCGACGGAGTGGCATGCGTGAGAGTGAGAGGCTGTGCAAGGTGTACGGGCTGAGCCTTGTACTCACGCCTGCCACTTCCACGAAACACATCACCACGCGGCCAAAACTTATTCCCGGGTGAAGTAGATAGTCCCAGGGGAGTTGGGGAGTAGGCGCGCACCTCCTGCCAGATCACGGCGGCCGTAGTGGCACGCCTGCGAGTGAGAGGCTGTGCACTATGAGGCACATGTGCTAAAGAAGGCGGTGAGCCTTGTACTCACGCCTGCCACTTCCACCAAACGCATGACAACGCCACCAAAATGAAATCCCAGGTGCACTAGACCCAGGGAAACCTCGGCAATAGACGCGCAACTCCGGGAAAGCACGGGCGACGGAGTGGCATGCGTGAGAGTGAGAGGCTGTGCAAGGTGTACGGGCTGAGCCTTGTACTCACGCCTGCCACTTCCACGAAACACATCACTACGCGGCAAGAACGGGTTCCCGGGTGCAGTAGATAGTCCCAGGGGAGTTGGAGAGTAGTCGGGCACCTCCTGCCAAATCACGGCAGCCGTAGTGGCACGCCTGCAATTGAGAGGCTGTGCACTGTGAGGCACATGTGCTAAAGAAGGCGGTCAGTCTTGTACTCACGCCTGCCACTTCCACGAAACACATCACCACGCGGCCAAAACGGATTCCCGGGTGCAGTAGATAGTCCCAGGGGAGTTGGAGAGTAGTCGGGCACCTCCTGCCAAATCACGGCGGCCGTAGTGGCACGCCTGCGAGTGAGAGGCTGTGCACTATGAGGCACATGTGCTAAAGAAGGCGGTGAGCCTTGTACTCACGCCTGCCACTTCCACCAAACGCATGACAACGCCACCAAAATGAAATCCCAGGTGCACTAGACCCAGGGAAACCTCGGCAATAGACGCGCAACTCCGGGAAAGCACGGGCGACGGAGTGGCATGCGTGAGAGTGAGAGGCTGTGCAAGGTGTACGGGCTGAGCCTTGTACTCACGCCTGCCACTTCCACGAAACACATCACCACGCGGCCAAAACTTATTCCCGGGTGAAGTAGATAGTCCCAGGGGAGTTGGGGAGTAGGCGCGCACCTCCTGCCAGATCACGGCGGCCGTAGTGGCACGCCTGCGAGTGAGAGGCTGTGCACTATGAGGCACATGTGCTAAAGAAGGCGGTGAGCCTTGTACTCACGCCTGCCACTTCCACCAAACGCATGACAACGCCACCAAAATGAAATCCCAGGTGCACTAGACGCAGGGAAACCTCGGCAATAGACGCGCAACTCCGGGAAAGCACGGGCGACGAAGTGGCATGCGTGAGAGTGAGAGGCTGTGCAAGGTGTAAGGGCTGAGCCTTGTACTCACGCCTGCCACTTCCACGAAACACATCACTACGCGGCAAGAACGGGTTCCCGGGTGCAGTAGATAGTCCCAGGGGAGTTGGAGAGTAGTCGGGCACCTCCTGCCAAATCACGGCAGCCGTAGTGGCACGCCTGCAATTGAGAGGCTGTGCACTGTGAGGCACATGTGCTAAAGAAGGCGGTCAGTCTTGTACTCACGCCTGCCACTTCCACGAAACACATCACCACGCGGCCAAAACGGATTCCCGGGTGCAGTAGATAGTCCCAGGGGAGTTGGAGAGTAGTCGGGCACCTCCTGCCAAATCACGGCGGCCGTAGTGGCACGCCTGCGAGTGAGAGGCTGTGCACTATGAGGCACATGTGCTAAAGAAGGCGGTGAGCCTTGTCCTCACGCCTGCCACTTCCACCAAACGCATGACAACGCCACCAAAATGAAATCCCAGGTGCACTAGACCCAGGGAAACCTCGGCAATAGACGCGCAACTCCGGGAAAGCACGGGCGACGGAGTGGCATGCGTGAGAGTGAGAGGCTGTGCAAGGTGTACGGGCTGAGCCTTGTACTCACGCCTGCCACTTCCACGAAACACATCACCACGCGGCCAAAACTTATTCCCGGGTGAAGTAGATAGTCCCAGGGGAGTTGGGGAGTAGGCGCGCACCTCCTGCCAGATCACGGCGGCCGTAGTGGCACGCCTGCGAGTGAGAGGCTGTGCACTATGAGGCACATGTGCTAAAGAAGGCGGTGAGCCTTGTACTCACGCCTGCCACTTCCACCAAACGCATGACAACGCCACCAAAATGAAATCCCAGGTGCACTAGACCCAGGGAAACCTCGGCAATAGACGCGCAACTCCGGGAAAGCACGGGCGACGGAGTGGCATGCGTGAGAGTGAAAGGCTGTGCAAGGTGTACGGGCTGAGCCTTGTACTCACGCCTGCCACTTCCACGAAACACATCACTACGCGGCAAGAACGGGTTCCCGGGTGCAGTAGATAGTCCCAGGGGAGTTGGAGAGTAGTCGGGCACCTCCTGCCAAATCACGGCAGCCGTAGTGGCACGCCTGCAATTGAGAGGCTGTGCACTGTGAGGCACATGTGCTAAAGAAGGCGGTCAGTCTTGTACTCACGCCTGCCACTTCCACGAAACACATCACCACGCGGCCAAAACGGATTCCCGGGTGCAGTAGATAGTCCCAGGGGAGTTGGAGAGTAGTCGGGCACCTCCTGCCAAATCACGGCGGCCGTAGTGGCACGCCTGCGAGTGAGAGGCTGTGCACTATGAGGCACATGTGCTAAAGAAGGCGGTGAGCCTTGTCCTCACGCCTGCCACTTCCACCAAACGCATGACAACGCCACCAAAATGAAATCCCAGGTGCACTAGACCCAGGGAAACCTCGGCAATAGACGCGCAACTCCGGGAAAGCACGGGCGACGGAGTGGCATGCGTGAGAGTGAGAGGCTGTGCAAGGTGTACGGGCTGAGCCTTGTACTCACGCCTGCCACTTCCACGAAACACATCACCACGCGGCCAAAACTTATTCCCGGGTGAAGTAGATAGTCCCAGGGGAGTTGGGGAGTAGGCGCGCACCTCCTGCCAGATCACGGCGGCCGTAGTGGCACGCCTGCGAGTGAGAGGCTGTGCACTATGAGGCACATGTGCTAAAGAAGGCGGTGAGCCTTGTACTCACGCCTGCCACTTCCACCAAACGCATGACAACGCCACCAAAATGAAATCCCAGGTGCACTAGACCCAGGGAAACCTCGGCAATAGACGCGCAACTCCGGGAAAGCACGGGCGACGGAGTGGCATGCGTGAGAGTGAGAGGCTGTGCAAGGTGTACGGGCTGAGCCTTGTACTCACGCCTGCCACTTCCACGAAACACATCACCACGCGGCCAAAACTTATTCCCGGGTGAAGTAGATAGTCCCAGGGGAGTTGGGGAGTAGGCGCGCACCTCCTGCCAGATCACGGCGGCCGTAGTGGCACGCCTGCGAGTGAGAGGCTGTGCACTATGAGGCACATGTGCTAAAGAAGGCGGTGAGCCTTGTACTCACGCCTGCCACTTCCACCAAACGCATGACAACGCCACCAAAATGAAATCCCAGGTGCACTAGACGCAGGGAAACCTCGGCAATAGACGCGCAACTCCGGGAAAGCACGGGCGAGGAAGTGGCATGCGTGAGAGTGAGAGGCTGTGCAAGGTGTAAGGGCTGAGCCTTGTACTCACGCCTGCCACTTCCACGAAACACATCACTACGCGGCAAGAACGGGTTCCCGGGTGCAGTAGATAGTCCCAGGGGAGTTGGAGAGTAGTCGGGCACCTCCTGCCAAATCACGGCAGCCGTAGTGGCACGCCTGCAATTGAGAGGCTGTGCACTGTGAGGCACATGTGCTAAAGAAGGCGGTCAGTCTTGTACTCACGCCTGCCACTTCCACGAAACACATCACCACGCGGCCAAAACGGATTCCCGGGTGCAGTAGATAGTCCCAGGGGAGTTGGAGAGTAGTCGGGCACCTCCTGCCAAATCACGGCGGCCGTAGTGGCACGCCTGCGAGTGAGAGGCTGTGCACTATGAGGCACATGTGCTAAAGAAGGCGGTGAGCCTTGTCCTCACGCCTGCCACTTCCACCAAACGCATGACAACGCCACCAAAATGAAATCCCAGGTGCACTAGACCCAGGGAAACCTCGGCAATAGACGCGCAACTCCGGGAAAGCACGGGCGACGGAGTGGCATGCGTGAGAGTGAGAGGCTGTGCAAGGTGTACGGGCTGAGCCTTGTACTCACGCCTGCCACTTCCACGAAACACATCACCACGCGGCCAAAACTTATTCCCGGGTGAAGTAGATAGTCCCAGGGGAGTTGGGGAGTAGGCGCGCACCTCCTGCCAGATCACGGCGGCCGTAGTGGCACGCCTGCGAGTGAGAGGCTGTGCACTATGAGGCACATGTGCTAAAGAAGGCGGTGAGCCTTGTACTCACGCCTGCCACTTCCACCAAACGCATGACAACGCCACCAAAATGAAATCCCAGGTGCACTAGACCCAGGGAAACCTCGGCAATAGACGCGCAACTCCGGGAAAGCACGGGCGACGGAGTGGCATGCGTGAGAGTGAGAGGCTGTGCAAGGTGTACGGGCTGAGCCTTGTACTCACGCCTGCCACTTCCACGAAACACATCACTACGCGGCAAGAACGGGTTCCCGGGTGCAGTAGATAGTCCCAGGGGAGTTGGAGAGTAGTCGGGCACCTCCTGCCAAATCACGGCAGCCGTAGTGGCACGCCTGCAATTGAGAGGCTGTGCACTGTGAGGCACATGTGCTAAAGAAGGCGGTCAGTCTTGTACTCACGCCTGCCACTTCCACGAAACACATCACCACGCGGCCAAAACGGATTCCCGGGTGCAGTAGATAGTCCCAGGGGAGTTGGAGAGTAGTCGGGCACCTCCTGCCAAATCACGGCGGCCGTAGTGGCACGCCTGCGAGTGAGAGGCTGTGCACTATGAGGCACATGTGCTAAAGAAGGCGGTGAGCCTTGTACTCACGCCTGCCACTTCCACCAAACGCATGACAACGCCACCAAAATGAAATCCCAGGTGCACTAGACCCAGGGAAACCTCGGCAATAGACGCGCAACTCCGGGAAAGCACGGGCGACGGAGTGGCATGCGTGAGAGTGAGAGGCTGTGCAAGGTGTACGGGCTGAGCCTTGTACTCACGCCTGCCACTTCCACGAAACACATCACCACGCGGCCAAAACTTATTCCCGGGTGAAGTAGATAGTCCCAGGGGAGTTGGGGAGTAGGCGCGCACCTCCTGCCAGATCACGGCGGCCGTAGTGGCACGCCTGCGAGTGAGAGGCTGTGCACTATGAGGCACATGTGCTAAAGAAGGCGGTGAGCCTTGTACTCACGCCTGCCACTTCCACCAAACGCATGACAACGCCACCAAAATGAAATCCCAGGTGCACTAGACGCAGGGAAACCTCGGCAATAGACGCGCAACTCCGGGAAAGCACGGGCGACGAAGTGGCATGCGTGAGAGTGAGAGGCTGTGCAAGGTGTAAGGGCTGAGCCTTGTACTCACGCCTGCCACTTCCACGAAACACATCACTACGCGGCAAGAACGGGTTCCCGGGTGCAGTAGATAGTCCCAGGGGAGTTGGAGAGTAGTCGGGCACCTCCTGCCAAATCACGGCAGCCGTAGTGGCACGCCTGCAATTGAGAGGCTGTGCACTGTGAGGCACATGTGCTAAAGAAGGCGGTCAGTCTTGTACTCACGCCTGCCACTTCCACGAAACACATCACCACGCGGCCAAAACGGATTCCCGGGTGCAGTAGATAGTCCCAGGGGAGTTGGAGAGTAGTCGGGCACCTCCTGCCAAATCACGGCGGCCGTAGTGGCACGCCTGCGAGTGAGAGGCTGTGCACTATGAGGCACATGTGCTAAAGAAGGCGGTGAGCCTTGTCCTCACGCCTGCCACTTCCACCAAACGCATGACAACGCCACCAAAATGAAATCCCAGGTGCACTAGACCCAGGGAAACCTCGGCAATAGACGCGCAACTCCGGGAAAGCACGGGCGACGGAGTGGCATGCGTGAGAGTGAGAGGCTGTGCAAGGTGTACGGGCTGAGCCTTGTACTCACGCCTGCCACTTCCACGAAACACATCACCACGCGGCCAAAACTTATTCCCGGGTGAAGTAGATAGTCCCAGGGGAGTTGGGGAGTAGGCGCGCACCTCCTGCCAGATCACGGCGGCCGTAGTGGCACGCCTGCGAGTGAGAGGCTGTGCACTATGAGGCACATGTGCTAAAGAAGGCGGTGAGCCTTGTACTCACGCCTGCCACTTCCACCAAACGCATGACAACGCCACCAAAATGAAATCCCAGGTGCACTAGACCCAGGGAAACCTCGGCAATAGACGCGCAACTCCGGGAAAGCACGGGCGACGGAGTGGCATGCGTGAGAGTGAGAGGCTGTGCAAGGTGTACGGGCTGAGCCTTGTACTCACGCCTGCCACTTCCACGAAACACATCACTACGCGGCAAGAACGGGTTCCCGGGTGCAGTAGATAGTCCCAGGGGAGTTGGAGAGTAGTCGGGCACCTCCTGCCAAATCACGGCAGCCGTAGTGGCACGCCTGCAATTGAGAGGCTGTGCACTGTGAGGCACATGTGCTAAAGAAGGCGGTCAGTCTTGTACTCACGCCTGCCACTTCCACGAAACACATCACCACGCGGCCAAAACGGATTCCCGGGTGCAGTAGATAGTCCCAGGGGAGTTGGAGAGTAGTCGGGCACCTCCTGCCAAATCACGGCGGCCGTAGTGGCACGCCTGCGAGTGAGAGGCTGTGCACTATGAGGCACATGTGCTAAAGAAGGCGGTGAGCCTTGTCCTCACGCCTGCCACTTCCACCAAACGCATGACAACGCCACCAAAATGAAATCCCAGGTGCACTAGACCCAGGGAAACCTCGGCAATAGACGCGCAACTCCGGGAAAGCACGGGCGACGGAGTGGCATGCGTGAGAGTGAGAGGCTGTGCAAGGTGTACGGGCTGAGCCTTGTACTCACGCCTGCCACTTCCACGAAACACATCACCACGCGGCCAAAACTTATTCCCGGGTGAAGTAGATAGTCCCAGGGGAGTTGGGGAGTAGGCGCGCACCTCCTGCCAGATCACGGCGGCCGTAGTGGCACGCCTGCGAGTGAGAAGCTGTGCACTATGAGGCACATGTGCTAAAGAAGGCGGTGAGCCTTGTACTCACGCCTGCCACTTCCACCAAACGCATGACAACGCCACCAAAATGAAATCCCAGGTGCACTAGACCCAGGGAAACCTCGGCAATAGACGCGCAACTCCGGGAAAGCACGGGCGACGGAGTGGCATGCGTGAGAGTGAGAGGCTGTGCAAGGTGTACGGGCTGAGCCTTGTACTCACGCCTGCCACTTCCACGAAACACATCACCACGCGGCCAAAACTTATTCCCGGGTGAAGTAGATAGTCCCAGGGGAGTTGGGGAGTAGGCGCGCACCTCCTGCCAGATCACGGCGGCCGTAGTGGCACGCCTGCGAGTGAGAGGCTGTGCACTATGAGGCACATGTGCTAAAGAAGGCGGTGAGCCTTGTACTCACGCCTGCCACTTCCACCAAACGCATGACAACGCCACCAAAATGAAATCCCAGGTGCACTAGACGCAGGGAAACCTCGGCAATAGACGCGCAACTCCGGGAAAGCACGGGCGACGAAGTGGCATGCGTGAGAGTGAGAGGCTGTGCAAGGTGTAAGGGCTGAGCCTTGTACTCACGCCTGCCACTTCCACGAAACACATCACTACGCGGCAAGAACGGGTTCCCGGGTGCAGTAGATAGTCCCAGGGGAGTTGGAGAGTAGTCGGGCACCTCCTGCCAAATCACGGCAGCCGTAGTGGCACGCCTGCAATTGAGAGGCTGTGCACTGTGAGGCACATGTGCTAAAGAAGGCGGTCAGTCTTGTACTCACGCCTGCCACTTCCACGAAACACATCACCACGCGGCCAAAACGGATTCCCGGGTGCAGTAGATAGTCCCAGGGGAGTTGGAGAGTAGTCGGGCACCTCCTGCCAAATCACGGCGGCCGTAGTGGCACGCCTGCGAGTGAGAGGCTGTGCACTATGAGGCACATGTGCTAAAGAAGGCGGTGAGCCTTGTCCTCACGCCTGCCACTTCCACCAAACGCATGACAACGCCACCAAAATGAAATCCCAGGTGCACTAGACCCAGGGAAACCTCGGCAATAGACGCGCAACTCCGGGAAAGCACGGGCGACGGAGTGGCATGCGTGAGAGTGAGAGGCTGTGCAAGGTGTACGGGCTGAGCCTTGTACTCACGCCTGCCACTTCCACGAAACACATCACCACGCGGCCAAAACTTATTCCCGGGTGAAGTAGATAGTCCCAGGGGAGTTGGGGAGTAGGCGCGCACCTCCTGCCAGATCACGGCGGCCGTAGTGGCACGCCTGCGAGTGAGAGGCTGTGCACTATGAGGCACATGTGCTAAAGAAGGCGGTGAGCCTTGTACTCACGCCTGCCACTTCCACCAAACGCATGACAACGCCACCAAAATGAAATCCCAGGTGCACTAGACGCAGGGAAACCTCGGCAATAGACGCGCAACTCCGGGAAAGCACGGGCGACGAAGTGGCATGCGTGAGAGTGAGAGGCTGTGCAAGGTGTAAGGGCTGAGCCTTGTACTCACGCCTGCCACTTCCACGAAACACATCACTACGCGGCAAGAACGGGTTCCCGGGTGCAGTAGATAGTCCCAGGGGAGTTGGAGAGTAGTCGGGCACCTCCTGCCAAATCACGGCAGCCGTAGTGGCACGCCTGCAATTGAGAGGCTGTGCACTGTGAGGCACATGTGCTAAAGAAGGCGGTCAGTCTTGTACTCACGCCTGCCACTTCCACGAAACACATCACCACGCGGCCAAAACGGATTCCCGGGTGCAGTAGATAGTCCCAGGGGAGTTGGAGAGTAGTCGGGCACCTCCTGCCAAATCACGGCGGCCGTAGTGGCACGCCTGCGAGTGAGAGGCTGTGCACTATGAGGCACATGTGCTAAAGAAGGCGGTGAGCCTTGTCCTCACGCCTGCCACTTCCACCAAACGCATGACAACGCCACCAAAATGAAATCCCAGGTGCACTAGACCCAGGGAAACCTCGGCAATAGACGCGCAACTCCGGGAAAGCACGGGCGACGGAGTGGCATGCGTGAGAGTGAGAGGCTGTGCAAGGTGTACGGGCTGAGCCTTGTACTCACGCCTGCCACTTCCACGAAACACATCACCACGCGGCCAAAACTTATTCCCGGGTGAAGTAGATAGTCCCAGGGGAGTTGGGGAGTAGGCGCGCACCTCCTGCCAGATCACGGCGGCCGTAGTGGCACGCCTGCGAGTGAGAGGCTGTGCACTATGAGGCACATGTGCTAAAGAAGGCGGTGAGCCTTGTACTCACGCCTGCCACTTCCACCAAACGCATGACAACGCCACCAAAATGAAATCCCAGGTGCACTAGACCCAGGGAAACCTCGGCAATAGACGCGCAACTCCGGGAAAGCACGGGCGACGGAGTGGCATGCGTGAGAGTGAGAGGCTGTGCAAGGTGTACGGGCTGAGCCTTGTACTCACGCCTGCCACTTCCACGAAACACATCACTACGCGGCAAGAACGGGTTCCCGGGTGCAGTAGATAGTCCCAGGGGAGTTGGAGAGTAGTCGGGCACCTCCTGCCAAATCACGGCAGCCGTAGTGGCACGCCTGCAATTGAGAGGCTGTGCACTGTGAGGCACATGTGCTAAAGAAGGCGGTCAGTCTTGTACTCACGCCTGCCACTTCCACGAAACACATCACCACGCGGCCAAAACGGATTCCCGGGTGCAGTAGATAGTCCCAGGGGAGTTGGAGAGTAGTCGGGCACCTCCTGCCAAATCACGGCGGCCGTAGTGGCACGCCTGCGAGTGAGAGGCTGTGCACTATGAGGCACATGTGCTAAGGAAGGCGGTGAGCCTTGTACTCACGCCTGCCACTTCCACCAAACGCATGACAACGCCACCAAAATGAAATCCCAGGTGCACTAGACCCAGGGAAACCTCGGCAATAGACGCGCAACTCCGGGAAAGCACGGGCGACGGAGTGGCATGCGTGAGAGTGAGAGGCTGTGCAAGGTGTACGGGCTGAGCCTTGTACTCACGCCTGCCACTTCCACGAAACACATCACCACGCGGCCAAAACTTATTCCCGGGTGAAGTAGATAGTCCCAGGGGAGTTGGGGAGTAGGCGCGCACCTCCTGCCAGATCACGGCGGCCGTAGTGGCACGCCTGCGAGTGAGAGGCTGTGCACTATGAGGCACATGTGCTAAAGAAGGCGGTGAGCCTTGTACTCACGCCTGCCACTTCCACCAAACGCATGACAACGCCACCAAAATGAAATCCCAGGTGCACTAGACGCAGGGAAACCTCGGCAATAGACGCGCAACTCCGGGAAAGCACGGGCGACGAAGTGGCATGCGTGAGAGTGAGAGGCTGTGCAAGGTGTAAGGGCTGAGCCTTGTACTCACGCCTGCCACTTCCACGAAACACATCACTACGCGGCAAGAACGGGTTCCCGGGTGCAGTAGATAGTCCCAGGGGAGTTGGAGAGTAGTCGGGCACCTCCTGCCAAATCACGGCAGCCGTAGTGGCACGCCTGCAATTGAGAGGCTGTGCACTGTGAGGCACATGTGCTAAAGAAGGCGGTCAGTCTTGTACTCACGCCTGCCACTTCCACGAAACACATCACCACGCGGCCAAAACGGATTCCCGGGTGCAGTAGATAGTCCCAGGGGAGTTGGAGAGTAGTCGGGCACCTCCTGCCAAATCACGGCGGCCGTAGTGGCACGCCTGCGAGTGAGAGGCTGTGCACTATGAGGCACATGTGCTAAAGAAGGCGGTGAGCCTTGTCCTCACGCCTGCCACTTCCACCAAACGCATGACAACGCCACCAAAATGAAATCCCAGGTGCACTAGACCCAGGGAAACCTCGGCAATAGACGCGCAACTCCGGGAAAGCACGGGCGACGGAGTGGCATGCGTGAGAGTGAGAGGCTGTGCAAGGTGTACGGGCTGAGCCTTGTACTCACGCCTGCCACTTCCACGAAACACATCACCACGCGGCCAAAACTTATTCCCGGGTGAAGTAGATAGTCCCAGGGGAGTTGGGGAGTAGGCGCGCACCTCCTGCCAGATCACGGCGGCCGTAGTGGCACGCCTGCGAGTGAGAGGCTGTGCACTATGAGGCACATGTGCTAAAGAAGGCGGTGAGCCTTGTACTCACGCCTGCCACTTCCACCAAACGCATGACAACGCCACCAAAATGAAATCCCAGGTGCACTAGACCCAGGGAAACCTCGGCAATAGACGCGCAACTCCGGGAAAGCACGGGCGACGGAGTGGCATGCGTGAGAGTGAGAGGCTGTGCAAGGTGTACGGGCTGAGCCTTGTACTCACGCCTGCCACTTCCACGAAACACATCACTACGCGGCAAGAACGGGTTCCCGGGTGCAGTAGATAGTCCCAGGGGAGTTGGAGAGTAGTCGGGCACCTCCTGCCAAATCACGGCAGCCGTAGTGGCACGCCTGCAATTGAGAGGCTGTGCACTGTGAGGCACATGTGCTAAAGAAGGCGGTCAGTCTTGTACTCACGCCTGCCACTTCCACGAAACACATCACCACGCGGCCAAAACGGATTCCCGGGTGCAGTAGATAGTCCCAGGGGAGTTGGAGAGTAGTCGGGCACCTCCTGCCAAATCACGGCGGCCGTAGTGGCACGCCTGCGAGTGAGAGGCTGTGCACTATGAGGCACATGTGCTAAAGAAGGCGGTGAGCCTTGTCCTCACGCCTGCCACTTCCACCAAACGCATGACAACGCCACCAAAATGAAATCCCAGGTGCACTAGACCCAGGGAAACCTCGGCAATAGACGCGCAACTCCGGGAAAGCACGGGCGACGGAGTGGCATGCGTGAGAGTGAGAGGCTGTGCAAGGTGTACGGGCTGAGCCTTGTACTCACGCCTGCCACTTCCACGAAACACATCACCACGCGGCCAAAACTTATTCCCGGGTGAAGTAGATAGTCCCAGGGGAGTTGGGGAGTAGGCGCGCACCTCCTGCCAGATCACGGCGGCCGTAGTGGCACGCCTGCGAGTGAGAGGCTGTGCACTATGAGGCACATGTGCTAAAGAAGGCGGTGAGCCTTGTACTCACGCCTGCCACTTCCACCAAACGCATGACAACGCCACCAAAATGAAATCCCAGGTGCACTAGACCCAGGGAAACCTCGGCAATAGACGCGCAACTCCGGGAAAGCACGGGCGACGGAGTGGCATGCGTGAGAGTGAGAGGCTGTGCAAGGTGTACGGGCTGAGCCTTGTACTCACGCCTGCCACTTCCACGAAACACATCACCACGCGGCCAAAACTTATTCCCGGGTGAAGTAGATAGTCCCAGGGGAGTTGGGGAGTAGGCGCGCACCTCCTGCCAGATCACGGCGGCCGTAGTGGAACGCCTGCGAGTGAGAGGCTGTGCACTATGAGGCACATGTGCTAAAGAAGGCGGTGAGCCTTGTACTCACGCCTGCCACTTCCACCAAACGCATGACAACGCCACCAAAATGAAATCCCAGGTGCACTAGACGCAGGGAAACCTCGGCAATAGACGCGCAACTCCGGGAAAGCACGGGCGACGAAGTGGCATGCGTGAGAGTGAGAGGCTGTGCAAGGTGTAAGGGCTGAGCCTTGTACTCACGCCTGCCACTTCCACGAAACACATCACTACGCGGCAAGAACGGGTTCCCGGGTGCAGTAGATAGTCCCAGGGGAGTTGGAGAGTAGTCGGGCACCTCCTGCCAAATCACGGCAGCCGTAGTGGCACGCCTGCAATTGAGAGGCTGTGCACTGTGAGGCACATGTGCTAAAGAAGGCGGTCAGTCTTGTACTCACGCCTGCCACTTCCACGAAACACATCACCACGCGGCCAAAACGGATTCCCGGGTGCAGTAGATAGTCCCAGGGGAGTTGGAGAGTAGTCGGGCACCTCCTGCCAAATCACGGCGGCCGTAGTGGCACGCCTGCGAGTGAGAGGCTGTGCACTATGAGGCACATGTGCTAAAGAAGGCGGTGAGCCTTGTCCTCACGCCTGCCACTTCCACCAAACGCATGACAACGCCACCAAAATGAAATCCCAGGTGCACTAGACCCAGGGAAACCTCGGCAATAGACGCGCAACTCCGGGAAAGCACGGGCGACGGAGTGGCATGCGTGAGAGTGAGAGGCTGTGCAAGGTGTACGGGCTGAGCCTTGTACTCACGCCTGCCACTTCCACGAAACACATCACCACGCGGCCAAAACTTATTCCCGGGTGAAATAGATAGTCCCAGGGGAGTTGGGGAGTAGGCGCGCACCTCCTGCCAGATCACGGCGGCCGTAGTGGCACGCCTGCGAGTGAGAGGCTGTGCACTATGAGGCACATGTGCTAAAGAAGGCGGTGAGCCTTGTACTCACGCCTGCCACTTCCACCAAACGCATGACAACGCCACCAAAATGAAATCCCAGGTGCACTAGACCCAGGGAAACCTCGGCAATAGACGCGCAACTCCGGGAAAGCACGGGCGACGGAGTGGCATGCGTGAGAGTGAGAGGCTGTGCAAGGTGTACGGGCTGAGCCTTGTACTCACGCCTGCCACTTCCACGAAACACATCACTACGCGGCAAGAACGGGTTCCCGGGTGCAGTAGATAGTCCCAGGGGAGTTGGAGAGTAGTCGGGCACCTCCTGCCAAATCACGGCAGCCGTAGTGGCACGCCTGCAATTGAGAGGCTGTGCACTGTGAGGCACATGTGCTAAAGAAGGCGGTCAGTCTTGTACTCACGCCTGCCACTTCCACGAAACACATCACCACGCGGCCAAAACGGATTCCCGGGTGCAGTAGATAGTCCCAGGGGAGTTGGAGAGTAGTCGGGCACCTCCTGCCAAATCACGGCGGCCGTAGTGGCACGCCTGCGAGTGAGAGGCTGTGCACTATGAGGCACATGTGCTAAAGAAGGCGGTGAGCCTTGTACTCACGCCTGCCACTTCCACCAAACGCATGACAACGCCACCAAAATGAAATCCCAGGTGCACTAGACCCAGGGAAACCTCGGCAATAGACGCGCAACTCCGGGAAAGCACGGGCGACGGAGTGGCATGCGTGAGAGTGAGAGGCTGTGCAAGGTGTACGGGCTGAGCCTTGTACTCACGCCTGCCACTTCCACGAAACACATCACCACGCGGCCAAAACTTATTCCCGGGTGAAGTAGATAGTCCCAGGGGAGTTGGGGAGTAGGCGCGCACCTCCTGCCAGATCACGGCGGCCGTAGTGGCACGCCTGCGAGTGAGAGGCTGTGCACTATGAGGCACATGTGCTAAAGAAGGCGGTGAGCCTTGTACTCACGCCTGCCACTTCCACCAAACGCATGACAACGCCACCAAAATGAAATCCCAGGTGCACTAGACGCAGGGAAACCTCGGCAATAGACGCGCAACTCCGGGAAAGCACGGGCGACGAAGTGGCATGCGTGAGAGTGAGAGGCTGTGCAAGGTGTAAGGGCTGAGCCTTGTACTCACGCCTGCCACTTCCACGAAACACATCACTACGCGGCAAGAACGGGTTCCCGGGTGCAGTAGATAGTCCCAGGGGAGTTGGAGAGTAGTCGGGCACCTCCTGCCAAATCACGGCAGCCGTAGTGGCACGCCTGCAATTGAGAGGCTGTGCACTGTGAGGCACATGTGCTAAAAAAGGCGGTCAGTCTTGTACTCACGCCTGCCACTTCCACGAAACACATCACCACGCGGCCAAAACGGATTCCCGGGTGCAGTAGATAGTCCCAGGGGAGTTGGAGAGTAGTCGGGCACCTCCTGCCAAATCACGGCGGCCGTAGTGGCACGCCTGCGAGTGAGAGGCTGTGCACTATGAGGCACATGTGCTAAAGAAGGCGGTGAGCCTTGTCCTCACGCCTGCCACTTCCACCAAACGCATGACAACGCCACCAAAATGAAATCCCAGGTGCACTAGACCCAGGGAAACCTCGGCAATAGACGCGCAACTCCGGGAAAGCACGGGCGACGGAGTGGCATGCGTGAGAGTGAGAGGCTGTGCAAGGTGTACGGGCTGAGCCTTGTACTCACGCCTGCCACTTCCACGAAACACATCACCACGCGGCCAAAACTTATTCCCGGGTGAAGTAGATAGTCCCAGGGGAGTTGGGGAGTAGGCGCGCACCTCCTGCCAGATCACGGCGGCCGTAGTGGCACGCCTGCGAGTGAGAGGCTGTGCACTATGAGGCACATGTGCTAAAGAAGGCGGTGAGCCTTGTACTCACGCCTGCCACTTCCACCAAACGCATGACAACGCCACCAAAATGAAATCCCAGGTGCACTAGACCCAGGGAAACCTCGGCAATAGACGCGCAACTCCGGGAAAGCACGGGCGACGGAGTGGCATGCGTGAGAGTGAGAGGCTGTGCAAGGTGTACGGGCTGAGCCTTGTACTCACGCCTGCCACTTCCACGAAACACATCACTACGCGGCAAGAACGGGTTCCCGGGTGCAGTAGATAGTCCCAGGGGAGTTGGAGAGTAGTCGGGCACCTCCTGCCAAATCACGGCAGCCGTAGTGGCACGCCTGCAATTGAGAGGCTGTGCACTGTGAGGCACATGTGCTAAAGAAGGCGGTCAGTCTTGTACTCACGCCTGCCACTTCCACGAAACACATCACCACGCGGCCAAAACGGATTCCCGGGTGCAGTAGATAGTCCCAGGGGAGTTGGAGAGTAGTCGGGCACCTCCTGCCAAATCACGGCGGCCGTAGTGGCACGCCTGCGAGTGAGAGGCTGTGCACTATGAGGCACATGTGCTAAAGAAGGCGGTGAGCCTTGTCCTCACGCCTGCCACTTCCACCAAACGCATGACAACGCCACCAAAATGAAATCCCAGGTGCACTAGACCCAGGGAAACCTCGGCAATAGACGCGCAACTCCGGGAAAGCACGGGCGACGGAGTGGCATGCGTGAGAGTGAGAGGCTGTGCAAGGTGTACGGGCTGAGCCTTGTACTCACGCCTGCCACTTCCACGAAACACATCACCACGCGGCCAAAACTTATTCCCGGGTGAAGTAGATAGTCCCAGGGGAGTTGGGGAGTAGGCGCGCACCTCCTGCCAGATCACGGCGGCCGTAGTGGCACGCCTGCGAGTGAGAGGCTGTGCACTATGAGGCACATGTGCTAAAGAAGGCGGTGAGCCTTGTACTCACGCCTGCCACTTCCACCAAACGCATGACAACGCCACCAAAATGAAATCCCAGGTGCACTAGACCCAGGGAAACCTCGGCAATAGACGCGCAACTCCGGGAAAGCACGGGCGACGGAGTGGCATGCGTGAGAGTGAGAGGCTGTGCAAGGTGTACGGGCTGAGCCTTGTACTCACGCCTGCCACTTCCACGAAACACATCACCACGCGGCCAAAACTTATTCCCGGGTGAAGTAGATAGTCCCAGGGGAGTTGGGGAGTAGGCGCGCACCTCCTGCCAGATCACGGCGGCCGTAGTGGCACGCCTGCGAGTGAGAGGCTGTGCACTATGAGGCACATGTGCTAAAGAAGGCGGTGAGCCTTGTACTCACGCCTGCCACTTCCACCAAACGCATGACAACGCCACCAAAATGAAATCCCAGGTGCACTAGACGCAGGGAAACCTCGGCAATAGACGCGCAACTCCGGGAAAGCACGGGCGACGAAGTGGCATGCGTGAGAGTGAGAGGCTGTGCAAGGTGTAAGGGCTGAGCCTTGTACTCACGCCTGCCACTTCCACGAAACACATCACTACGCGGCAAGAACGGGTTCCCGGGTGCAGTAGATAGTCCCAGGGGAGTTGGAGAGTAGTCGGGCACCTCCTGCCAAATCACGGCAGCCGTAGTGGCACGCCTGCAATTGAGAGGCTGTGCACTGTGAGGCACATGTGCTAAAGAAGGCGGTCAGTCTTGTACTCACGCCTGCCACTTCCACGAAACACATCACCACGCGGCCAAAACGGATTCCCGGGTGCAGTAGATAGTCCCAGGGGAGTTGGAGAGTAGTCGGGCACCTCCTGCCAAATCACGGCGGCCGTAGTGGCACGCCTGCGAGTGAGAGGCTGTGCACTATGAGGCACATGTGCTAAAGAAGGCGGTGAGCCTTGTCCTCACGCCTGCCACTTCCACCAAACGCATGACAACGCCACCAAAATGAAATCCCAGGTGCACTAGACCCAGGGAAACCTCGGCAATAGACGCGCAACTCCGGGAAAGCACGGGCGACGGAGTGGCATGCGTGAGAGTGAGAGGCTGTGCAAGGTGTACGGGCTGAGCCTTGTACTCACGCCTGCCACTTCCACGAAACACATCACCACGCGGCCAAAACTTATTCCCGGGTGAAGTAGATAGTCCCAGGGGAGTTGGGGAGTAGGCGCGCACCTCCTGCCAGATCACGGCGGCCGTAGTGGCACGCCTGCGAGTGAGAGGCTGTGCACTATGAGGCACATGTGCTAAAGAAGGCGGTGAGCCTTGTACTCACGCCTGCCACTTCCACCAAACGCATGACAACGCCACCAAAATGAAATCCCAGGTGCACTAGACGCAGGGAAACCTCGGCAATAGACGCGCAACTCCGGGAAAGCACGGGCGACGAAGTGGCATGCGTGAGAGTGAGAGGCTGTGCAAGGTGTAAGGGCTGAGCCTTGTACTCACGCCTGCCACTTCCACGAAACACATCACTACGCGGCAAGAACGGGTTCCCGGGTGCAGTAGATAGTCCCAGGGGAGTTGGAGAGTAGTCGGGCACCTCCTGCCAAATCACGGCAGCCGTAGTGGCACGCCTGCAATTGAGAGGCTGTGCACTGTGAGGCACATGTGCTAAAGAAGGCGGTCAGTCTTGTACTCACGCCTGCCACTTCCACGAAACACATCACCACGCGGCCAAAACGGATTCCCGGGTGCAGTAGATAGTCCCAGGGGAGTTGGAGAGTAGTCGGGCACCTCCTGCCAAATCACGGCGGCCGTAGTGGCACGCCTGCGAGTGAGAGGCTGTGCACTATGAGGCACATGTGCTAAAGAAGGCGGTGAGCCTTGTCCTCACGCCTGCCACTTCCACCAAACGCATGACAACGCCACCAAAATGAAATCCCAGGTGCACTAGACCCAGGGAAACCTCGGCAATAGACGCGCAACTCCGGGAAAGCACGGGCGACGGAGTGGCATGCGTGAGAGTGAGAGGCTGTGCAAGGTGTACGGGCTGAGCCTTGTACTCACGCCTGCCACTTCCACGAAACACATCACCACGCGGCCAAAACTTATTCCCGGGTGAAGTAGATAGTCCCAGGGGAGTTGGGGAGTAGGCGCGCACCTCCTGCCAGATCACGGCGGCCGTAGTGGCACGCCTGCGAGTGAGAGGCTGTGCACTATGAGGCACATGTGCTAAAGAAGGCGGTGAGCCTTGTACTCACGCCTGCCACTTCCACCAAACGCATGACAACGCCACCAAAATGAAATCCCAGGTGCACTAGACGCAGGGAAACCTCGGCAATAGACGCGCAACTCCGGGAAAGCACGGGCGACGAAGTGGCATGGGTGAGAGTGAGAGGCTGTGCAAGGTGTAAGGGCTGAGCCTTGTACTCACGCCTGCCACTTCCACGAAACACATCACTACGCGGCAAGAACGGGTTCCCGGGTGCAGTAGATAGTCCCAGGGGAGTTGGAGAGTAGTCGGGCACCTCCTGCCAAATCACGGCAGCCGTAGTGGCACGCCTGCAATTGAGAGGCTGTGCACTGTGAGGCACATGTGCTAAAGAAGGCGGTCAGTCTTGTACTCACGCCTGCCACTTCCACGAAACACATCACCACGCGGCCAAAACGTATTCCCGGGTGCAGTAGATAGTCCCAGGGGAGTTGGAGAGTAGTCGGGCACCTCCTGCCAAATCACGGCGGCCGTAGTGGCACGCCTGCGAGTGAGAGGCTGTGCACTATGAGGCACATGTGCTAAAGAAGGCGGTGAGCCTTGTCCTCACGCCTGCCACTTCCACCAAACGCATGACAACGCCACCAAAATGAAATCCCAGGTGCACTAGACCCAGGGAAACCTCGGCAATAGACGCGCAACTCCGGGAAAGCACGGGCGACGGAGTGGCATGCGTGAGAGTGAGAGGCTGTGCAAGGTGTACGGGCTGAGCCTTGTACTCACGCCTGCCACTTCCACGAAACACATCACCACGCGGCCAAAACTTATTCCCGGGTGAAGTAGATAGTCCCAGGGGAGTTGGGGAGTAGGCGCGCACCTCCTGCCAGATCACGGCGGCCGTAGTGGCACGCCTGCGAGTGAGAGGCTGTGCACTATGAGGCACATGTGCTAAAGAAGGCGGTGAGCCTTGTACTCACGCCTGCCACTTCCACCAAACGCATGACAACGCCACCAAAATGAAATCCCAGGTGCACTAGACCCAGGGAAACCTCGGCAATAGACGCGCAACTCCGGGAAAGCACGGGCGACGGAGTGGCATGCGTGAGAGTGAGAGGCTGTGCAAGGTGTACGGGCTGAGCCTTGTACTCACGCCTGCCACTTCCACGAAACACATCACTACGCGGCAAGAACGGGTTCCCGGGTGCAGTAGATAGTCCCAGGGGAGTTGGAGAGTAGTCGGGCACCTCCTGCCAAATCACGGCAGCCGTAGTGGCACGCCTGCAATTGAGAGGCTGTGCACTGTGAGGCACATGTGCTAAAGAAGGCGGTCAGTCTTGTACTCACGCCTGCCACTTCCACAAAACACATCACCACGCGGCCAAAACGGATTCCCGGGTGCAGTAGATAGTCCCAGGGGAGTTGGAGAGTAGTCGGGCACCTCCTGCCAAATCACGGCGGCCGTAGTGGCACGCCTGCGAGTGAGAGGCTGTGCACTATGAGGCACATGTGCTAAAGAAGGCGGTGAGCCTTGTCCTCACGCCTGCCACTTCCACCAAACGCATGACAACGCCACCAAAATGAAATCCCAGGTGCACTAGACCCAGGGAAACCTCGGCAATAGACGCGCAACTCCGGGAAAGCACGGGCGACGGAGTGGCATGCGTGAGAGTGAGAGGCTGTGCAAGGTGTACGGGCTGAGCCTTGTACTCACGCCTGCCACTTCCACGAAACACATCACCACGCGGCCAAAACTTATTCCCGGGTGAAGTAGATAGTCCCAGGGGAGTTGGGGAGTAGGCGCGCACCTCCTGCCAGATCACGGCGGCCGTAGTGGCACGCCTGCGAGTGAGAGGCTGTGCACTATGAGGCACATGTGCTAAAGAAGGCGGTGAGCCTTGTACTCACGCCTGCCACTTCCACCAAACGCATGACAACGCCACCAAAATGAAATCCCAGGTGCACTAGACCCAGGGAAACCTCGGCAATAGACGCGCAACTCCGGGAAAGCACGGGCGACGGAGTGGCATGCGTGAGAGTGAGAGGCTGTGCAAGGTGTACGGGCTGAGCCTTGTACTCACGCCTGCCACTTCCACGAAACACATCACCACGCGGCCAAAACTTATTCCCGGGTGAAGTAGATAGTCCCAGGGGAGTTGGGGAGTAGGCGCGCACCTCCTGCCAGATCACGGCGGCCGTAGTGGCACGCCTGCGAGTGAGAGGCTGTGCACTATGAGGCACATGTGCTAAAGAAGGCGGTGAGCCTTGTACTCACGCCTGCCACTTCCACCAAACGCATGACAACGCCACCAAAATGAAATCCCAGGTGCACTAGACGCAGGGAAACCTCGGCAATAGACGCGCAACTCCGGGAAAGCACGGGCGACGAAGTGGCATGCGTGAGAGTGAGAGGCTGTGCAAGGTGTAAGGGCTGAGCCTTGTACTCACGCCTGCCACTTCCACGAAACACATCACTACGCGGCAAGAACGGGTTCCCGGGTGCAGTAGATAGTCCCAGGGGAGTTGGAGAGTAGTCGGGCACCTCCTGCCAAATCACGGCAGCCGTAGTGGCACGCCTGCAATTGAGAGGCTGTGCACTGTGAGGCACATGTGCTAAAGAAGGCGGTCAGTCTTGTACTCACGCCTGCCACTTCCACGAAACACATCACCACGCGGCCAAAACGGATTCCCGGGTGCAGTAGATAGTCCCAGGGGAGTTGGAGAGTAGTCGGGCACCTCCTGCCAAATCACGGCGGCCGTAGTGGCACGCCTGCGAGTGAGAGGCTGTGCACTATGAGGCACATGTGCTAAAGAAGGCGGTGAGCCTTGTCCTCACGCCTGCCACTTCCACCAAACGCATGACAACGCCACCAAAATGAAATCCCAGGTGCACTAGACCCAGGGAAACCTCGGCAATAGACGCGCAACTCCGGGAAAGCACGGGCGACGGAGTGGCATGCGTGAGAGTGAGAGGCTGTGCAAGGTGTACGGGCTGAGCCTTGTACTCACGCCTGCCACTTCCACGAAACACATCACCACGCGGCCAAAACTTATTCCCGGGTGAAGTAGATAGTCCCAGGGGAGTTGGGGAGTAGGCGCGCACCTCCTGCCAGATCACGGCGGCCGTAGTGGCACGCCTGCGAGTGAGAGGCTGTGCACTATGAGGCACATGTGCTAAAGAAGGCGGTGAGCCTTGTACTCACGCCTGCCACTTCCACCAAACGCATGACAACGCCACCAAAATGAAATCCCAGGTGCACTAGACCCAGGGAAACCTCGGCAATAGACGCGCAACTCCGGGAAAGCACGGGCGACGGAGTGGCATGCGTGAGAGTGAGAGGCTGTGCAAGGTGTACGGGCTGAGCCTTGTACTCACGCCTGCCACTTCCACGAAACACATCACTACGCGGCAAGAACGGGTTCCCGGGTGCAGTAGATAGTCCCAGGGGAGTTGGAGAGTAGTCGGGCACCTCCTGCCAAATCACGGCAGCCGTAGTGGCACGCCTGCAATTGAGAGGCTGTGCACTGTGAGGCACATGTGCTAAAGAAGGCGGTCAGTCTTGTACTCACGCCTGCCACTTCCACGAAACACATCACCACGCGGCCAAAACGGATTCCCGGGTGCAGTAGATAGTCCCAGGGGAGTTGGAGAGTAGTCGGGCACCTCCTGCCAAATCACGGCGGCCGTAGTGGCACGCCTGCGAGTGAGAGGCTGTGCACTATGAGGCACATGTGCTAAAGAAGGCGGTGAGCCTTGTACTCACGCCTGCCACTTCCACCAAACGCATGACAACGCCACCAAAATGAAATCCCAGGTGCACTAGACCCAGGGAAACCTCGGCAATAGACGCGCAACTCCGGGAAAGCACGGGCGACGGAGTGGCATGCGTGAGAGTGAGAGGCTGTGCAAGGTGTACGGGCTGAGCCTTGTACTCACGCCTGCCACTTCCACGAAACACATCACCACGCGGCCAAAACTTATTCCCGGGTGAAGTAGATAGTCCCAGGGGAGTTGGGGAGTAGGCGCGCACCTCCTGCCAGATCACGGCGGCCGTAGTGGCACGCCTGCGAGTGAGAGGCTGTGCACTATGAGGCACATGTGCTAAAGAAGGCGGTGAGCCTTGTACTCACGCCTGCCACTTCCACCAAACGCATGACAACGCCACCAAAATGAAATCCCAGGTGCACTAGACGCAGGGAAACCTCGGCAATAGACGCGCAACTCCGGGAAAGCACGGGCGACGAAGTGGCATGCGTGAGAGTGAGAGGCTGTGCAAGGTGTAAGGGCTGAGCCTTGTACTCACGCCTGCCACTTCCACGAAACACATCACTACGCGGCAAGAACGGGTTCCCGGGTGCAGTAGATAGTCCCAGGGGAGTTGGAGAGTAGTCGGGCACCTCCTGCCAAATCACGGCAGCCGTAGTGGCACGCCTGCAATTGAGAGGCTGTGCACTGTGAGGCACATGTGCTAAAGAAGGCGGTCAGTCTTGTACTCACGCCTGCCACTTCCACGAAACACATCACCACGCGGCCAAAACGGATTCCCGGGTGCAGTAGATAGTCCCAGGGGAGTTGGAGAGTAGTCGGGCACCTCCTGCCAAATCACGGCGGCCGTAGTGGCACGCCTGCGAGTGAGAGGCTGTGCACTATGAGGCACATGTGCTAAAGAAGGCGGTGAGCCTTGTCCTCACGCCTGCCACTTCCACCAAACGCATGACAACGCCACCAAAATGAAATCCCAGGTGCACTAGACCCAGGGAAACCTCGGCAATAGACGCGCAACTCCGGGAAAGCACGGGCGACGGAGTGGCATGCGTGAGAGTGAGAGGCTGTGCAAGGTGTACGGGCTGAGCCTTGTACTCACGCCTGCCACTTCCACGAAACACATCACCACGCGGCCAAAACTTATTCCCGGGTGAAGTAGATAGTCCCAGGGGAGTTGGGGAGTAGGCGCGCACCTCCTGCCAGATCACGGCGGCCGTAGTGGCACGCCTGCGAGTGAGCGGCTGTGCACTATGAGGCACATGTGCTAAAGAAGGCGGTGAGCCTTGTACTCACGCCTGCCACTTCCACCAAACGCATGACAACGCCACCAAAATGAAATCCCAGGTGCACTAGACCCAGGGAAACCTCGGCAATAGACGCGCAACTCCGGGAAAGCACGGGCGACGGAGTGGCATGCGTGAGAGTGAGAGGCTGTGCAAGGTGTACGGGCTGAGCCTTGTACTCACGCCTGCCACTTCCACGAAACACATCACTACGCGGCAAGAACGGGTTCCCGGGTGCAGTAGATAGTCCCAGGGGAGTTGGAGAGTAGTCGGGCACCTCCTGCCAAATCACGGCAGCCGTAGTGGCACGCCTGCAATTGAGAGGCTGTGCACTGTGAGGCACATGTGCTAAAGAAGGCGGTCAGTCTTGTACTCACGCCTGCCACTTCCACGAAACACATCACCACGCGGCCAAAACGGATTCCCGGGTGCAGTAGATAGTCCCAGGGGAGTTGGAGAGTAGTCGGGCACCTCCTGCCAAATCACGGCGGCCGTAGTGGCACGCCTGCGAGTGAGAGGCTGTGCACTATGAGGCACATGTGCTAAAGAAGGCGGTGAGCCTTGTACTCACGCCTGCCACTTCCACCAAACGCATGACAACGCCACCAAAATGAAATCCCAGGTGCACTAGACCCAGGGAAACCTCGGCAATAGACGCGCAACTCCGGGAAAGCACGGGCGACGGAGTGGCATGCGTGAGAGTGAGAGGCTGTGCAAGGTGTACGGGCTGAGCCTTGTACTCACGCCTGCCACTTCCACGAAACACATCACTACGCGGCAAGAACGGGTTCCCGGGTGCAGTAGATAGTCCCAGGGGAGTTGGAGAGTAGTCGGGCACCTCCTGCCAAATCACGGCAGCCGTAGTGGCACGCCTGCAATTGAGAGGCTGTGCACTGTGAGGCACATGTGCTAAAGAAGGCGGTCAGTCTTGTACTCACGCCTGCCACTTCCACGAAACACATCACCACGCGGCCAAAACGGATTCCCGGGTGCAGTAGATAGTCCCAGGGGAGTTGGAGAGTAGTCGGGCACCTCCTGCCAAATCACGGCGGCCGTAGTGGCACGCCTGCGAGTGAGAGGCTGTGCACTATGAGGCACATGTGCTAAAGAAGGCGGTGAGCCTTGTCCTCACGCCTGCCACTTCCACCAAACGCATGACAACGCCACCAAAATGAAATCCCAGGTGCACTAGACCCAGGGAAACCTCGGCAATAGACGCGCAACTCCGGGAAAGCACGGGCGACGGAGTGGCATGCGTGAGAGTGAGAGGCTGTGCAAGGTGTACGGGCTGAGCCTTGTACTCACGCCTGCCACTTCCACGAAACACATCACCACGCGGCCAAAACTTATTCCCGGGTGAAGTAGATAGTCCCAGGGGAGTTGGGGAGTAGGCGCGCACCTCCTGCCAGATCACGGCGGCCGTAGTGGCACGCCTGCGAGTGAGAGGCTGTGCACTATGAGGCACATGTGCTAAAGAAGGCGGTGAGCCTTGTACTCACGCCTGCCACTTCCACCAAACGCATGACAACGCCACCAAAATGAAATCCCAGGTGCACTAGACCCAGGGAAACCTCGGCAATAGACGCGCAACTCCGGGAAAGCACGGGCGACGGAGTGGCATGCGTGAGAGTGAGAGGCTGTGCAAGGTGTACGGGCTGAGCCTTGTACTCACGCCTGCCACTTCCACGAAACACATCACCACGCGGCCAAAACTTATTCCCGGGTGAAGTAGATAGTCCCAGGGGAGTTGGGGAGTAGGCGCGCACCTCCTGCCAGATCACGGCGGCCGTAGTGGCACGCCTGCGAGTGAGAGGCTGTGCACTATGAGGCACATGTGCTAAAGAAGGCGGTGAGCCTTGTACTCACGCCTGCCACTTCCACCAAACGCATGACAACGCCACCAAAATGAAATCTTAGGTGCACTAGACGCAGGGAAACCTCGGCAATAGACGCGCAACTCCGGGAAAGCACGGGCGACGAAGTGGCATGCGTGAGAGTGAGAGGCTGTGCAAGGTGTAAGGGCTGAGCCTTGTACTCACGCCTGCCACTTCCACGAAACACATCACTACGCGGCAAGAACGGGTTCCCGGGTGCAGTAGATAGTCCCAGGGGAGTTGGAGAGTAGTCGGGCACCTCCTGCCAAATCACGGCAGCCGTAGTGGCACGCCTGCAATTGAGAGGCTGTGCACTGTGAGGCACATGTGCTAAAGAAGGCGGTCAGTCTTGTACTCACGCCTGCCACTTCCACGAAACACATCACCACGCGGCCAAAACGGATTCCCGGGTGCAGTAGATAGTCCCAGGGGAGTTGGAGAGTAGTCGGGCACCTCCTGCCAAATCACGGCGGCCGTAGTGGCACGCCTGCGAGTGAGAGGCTGTGCACTATGAGGCACATGTGCTAAAGAAGGCGGTGAGCCTTGTCCTCACGCCTGCCACTTCCACCAAACGCATGACAACGCCACCAAAATGAAATCCCAGGTGCACTAGACCCAGGGAAACCTCGGCAATAGACGCGCAACTCCGGGAAAGCACGGGCGACGGAGTGGCATGCGTGAGAGTGAGAGGCTGTGCAAGGTGTACGGGCTGAGCCTTGTACTCACGCCTGCCACTTCCACGAAACACATCACCACGCGGCCAAAACTTATTCCCGGGTGAAGTAGATAGTCCCAGGGGAGTTGGGGAGTAGGCGCGCACCTCCTGCCAGATCACGGCGGCCGTAGTGGCACGCCTGCGAGTGAGAGGCTGTGCACTATGAGGCACATGTGCTAAAGAAGGCGGTGAGCCTTGTACTCACGCCTGCCACTTCCACCAAACGCATGACAACGCCACCAAAATGAAATCCCAGGTGCACTAGACCCAGGGAAACCTCGGCAATAGACGCGCAACTCCGGGAAAGCACGGGCGACGGAGTGGCATGCGTGAGAGTGAGAGGCTGTGCAAGGTGTACGGGCTGAGCCTTGTACTCACGCCTGCCACTTCCACGAAACACATCACTACGCGGCAAGAACGGGTTCCCGGGTGCAGTAGATAGTCCCAGGGGAGTTGGAGAGTAGTCGGGCACCTCCTGCCAAATCACGGCAGCCGTAGTGGCACGCCTGCAATTGAGAGGCTGTGCACTGTGAGGCACATGTGCTAAAGAAGGCGGTCAGTCTTGTACTCACGCCTGCCACTTCCACGAAACACATCACCACGCGGCCAAAACGGATTCCCGGGTGCAGTAGATAGTCCCAGGGGAGTTGGAGAGTAGTCGGGCACCTCCTGCCAAATCACGGCGGCCGTAGTGGCACGCCTGCGAGTGAGAGGCTGTGCACTATGAGGCACATGTGCTAAAGAAGGCGGTGAGCCTTGTACTCACGCCTGCCACTTCCACCAAACGCATGACAACGCCACCAAAATGAAATCCCAGGTGCACTAGACCCAGGGAAACCTCGGCAATAGACGCGCAACTCCGGGAAAGCACGGGCGACGGAGTGGCATGCGTGAGAGTGAGAGGCTGTGCAAGGTGTACGGGCTGAGCCTTGTACTCACGCCTGCCACTTCCACGAAACACATCACCACGCGGCCAAAACTTATTCCCGGGTGAAGTAGATAGTCCCAGGGGAGTTGGGGAGTAGGCGCGCACCTCCTGCCAGATCACGGCGGCCGTAGTGGCACGCCTGCGAGTGAGAGGCTGTGCACTATGAGGCACATGTGCTAAAGAAGGCGGTGAGCCTTGTACTCACGCCTGCCACTTCCACCAAACGCATGACAACGCCACCAAAATGAAATCCCAGGTGCACTAGACGCAGGGAAACCTCGGCAATAGACGCGCAACTCCGGGAAAGCACGGGCGACGAAGTGGCATGCGTGAGAGTGAGAGGCTGTGCAAGGTGTAAGGGCTGAGCCTTGTACTCACGCCTGCCACTTCCACGAAACACATCACTACGCGGCAAGAACGGGTTCCCGGGTGCAGTAGATAGTCCCAGGGGAGTTGGAGAGTAGTCGGGCACCTCCTGCCAAATCACGGCAGCCGTAGTGGCACGCCTGCAATTGAGAGGCTGTGCACTGTGAGGCACATGTGCTAAAGAAGGCGGTCAGTCTTGTACTCACGCCTGCCACTTCCACGAAACACATCACCACGCGGCCAAAACGGATTCCCGGGTGCAGTAGATAGTCCCAGGGGAGTTGGAGAGTAGTCGGGCACCTCCTGCCAAATCACGGCGGCCGTAGTGGCACGCCTGCGAGTGAGAGGCTGTGCACTATGAGGCACATGTGCTAAAGAAGGCGGTGAGCCTTGTCCTCACGCCTGCCACTTCCACCAAACGCATGACAACGCCACCAAAATGAAATCCCAGGTGCACTAGACCCAGGGAAACCTCGGCAATAGACGCGCAACTCCGGGAAAGCACGGGCGACGGAGTGGCATGCGTGAGAGTGAGAGGCTGTGCAAGGTGTACGGGCTGAGCCTTGTACTCACGCCTGCCACTTCCACGAAACACATCACCACGCGGCCAAAACTTATTCCCGGGTGAAGTAGATAGTCCCAGGGGAGTTGGGGAGTAGGCGCGCACCTCCTGCCAGATCACGGCGGCCGTAGTGGCACGCCTGCGAGTGAGAGGCTGTGCACTATGAGGCACATGTGCTAAAGAAGGCGGTGAGCCTTGTACTCACGCCTGCCACTTCCACCAAACGCATGACAACGCCACCAAAATGAAATCCCAGGTGCACTAGACCCAGGGAAACCTCGGCAATAGACGCGCAACTCCGGGAAAGCACGGGCGACGGAGTGGCATGCGTGAGAGTGAGAGGCTGTGCAAGGTGTACGGGCTGAGCCTTGTACTCACGCCTGCCACTTCCACGAAACACATCACTACGCGGCAAGAACGGGTTCCCGGGTGCAGTAGATAGTCCCAGGGGAGTTGGAGAGTAGTCGGGCACCTCCTGCCAAATCACGGCAGCCGTAGTGGCACGCCTGCAATTGAGAGGCTGTGCACTGTGAGGCACATGTGCTAAAGAAGGCGGTCAGTCTTGTACTCACGCCTGCCACTTCCACGAAACACATCACCACGCGGCCAAAACGGATTCCCGGGTGCAGTAGATAGTCCCAGGGGAGTTGGAGAGTAGTCGGGCACCTCCTGCCAAATCACGGCGGCCGTAGTGGCACGCCTGCGAGTGAGAGGCTGTGCACTATGAGGCACATGTGCTAAAGAAGGCGGTGAGCCTTGTCCTCACGCCTGCCACTTCCACCAAACGCATGACAACGCCACCAAAATGAAATCCCAGGTGCACTAGACCCAGGGAAACCTCGGCAATAGACGCGCAACTCCGGGAAAGCACGGGCGACGGAGTGGCATGCGTGAGAGTGAGAGGCTGTGCAAGGTGTACGGGCTGAGCCTTGTACTCACGCCTGCCACTTCCACGAAACACATCACCACGCGGCCAAAACTTATTCCCGGGTGAAGTAGATAGTCCCAGGGGAGTTGGGGAGTAGGCGCGCACCTCCTGCCAGATCACGGCGGCCGTAGTGGCACGCCTGCGAGTGAGAGGCTGTGCACTATGAGGCACATGTGCTAAAGAAGGCGGTGAGCCTTGTACTCACGCCTGCCACTTCCACCAAACGCATGACAACGCCACCAAAATGAAATCCCAGGTGCACTAGACCCAGGGAAACCTCGGCAATAGACGCGCAACTCCGGGAAAGCACGGGCGACGGAGTGGCATGCGTGAGAGTGAGAGGCTGTGCAAGGTGTACGGGCTGAGCCTTGTACTCACGCCTGCCACTTCCACGAAACACATCACCACGCGGCCAAAACTTATTCCCGGGTGAAGTAGATAGTCCCAGGGGAGTTGGGGAGTAGGCGCGCACCTCCTGCCAGATCACGGCGGCCGTAGTGGCACGCCTGCGAGTGAGAGGCTGTGCACTATGAGGCACATGTGCTAAAGAAGGCGGTGAGCCTTGTACTCACGCCTGCCACTTCCACCAAACGCATGACAACGCCACCAAAATGAAATCCCAGGTGCACTAGACGCAGGGAAACCTCGGCAATAGACGCGCAACTCCGGGAAAGCACGGGCGACGAAGTGGCATGCGTGAGAGTGAGAGGCTGTGCAAGGTGTAAGGGCTGAGCCTTGTACTCACGCCTGCCACTTCCACGAAACACATCACTACGCGGCAAGAACGGGTTCCCGGGTGCAGTAGATAGTCCCAGGGGAGTTGGAGAGTAGTCGGGCACCTCCTGCCAAATCACGGCAGCCGTAGTGGCACGCCTGCAATTGAGAGGCTGTGCACTGTGAGGCACATGTGCTAAAGAAGGCGGTCAGTCTTGTACTCACGCCTGCCACTTCCACGAAACACATCACCACGCGGCCAAAACGGATTCCCGGGTGCAGTAGATAGTCCCAGGGGAGTTGGAGAGTAGTCGGGCACCTCCTGCCAAATCACGGCGGCCGTAGTGGCACGCCTGCGAGTGAGAGGCTGTGCACTATGAGGCACATGTGCTAAAGAAGGCGGTGAGCCTTGTCCTCACGCCTGCCACTTCCACCAAACGCATGACAACGCCACCAAAATGAAATCCCAGGTGCACTAGACCCAGGGAAACCTCGGCAATAGACGCGCAACTCCGGGAAAGCACGGGCGACGGAGTGGCATGCGTGAGAGTGAGAGGTTGTGCAAGGTGTACGGGCTGAGCCTTGTACTCACGCCTGCCACTTCCACGAAACACATCACCACGCGGCCAAAACTTATTCCCGGGTGAAGTAGATAGTCCCAGGGGAGTTGGGGAGTAGGCGCGCACCTCCTGCCAGATCACGGCGGCCGTAGTGGCACGCCTGCGAGTGAGAGGCTGTGCACTATGAGGCACATGTGCTAAAGAAGGCGGTGAGCCTTGTACTCACGCCTGCCACTTCCACCAAACGCATGACAACGCCACCAAAATGAAATCCCAGGTGCACTAGACCCAGGGAAACCTCGGCAATAGACACGCAACTCCGGGAAAGCACGGGCGACGGAGTGGCATGCGTGAGAGTGAGAGGCTGTGCAAGGTGTACGGGCTGAGCCTTGTACTCACGCCTGCCACTTCCACGAAACACATCACTACGCGGCAAGAACGGGTTCCCGGGTGCAGTAGATAGTCCCAGGGGAGTTGGAGAGTAGTCGGGCACCTCCTGCCAAATCACGGCAGCCGTAGTGGCACGCCTGCAATTGAGAGGCTGTGCACTGTGAGGCACATGTGCTAAAGAAGGCGGTCAGTCTTGTACTCACGCCTGCCACTTCCACGAAACACATCACCACGCGGCCAAAACGGATTCCCGGGTGCAGTAGATAGTCCCAGGGGAGTTGGAGAGTAGTCGGGCACCTCCTGCCAAATCACGGCGGCCGTAGTGGCACGCCTGCGAGTGAGAGGCTGTGCACTATGAGGCACATGTGCTAAAGAAGGCGGTGAGCCTTGTACTCACGCCTGCCACTTCCACCAAACGCATGACAACGCCACCAAAATGAAATCCCAGGTGCACTAGACCCAGGGAAACCTCGGCAATAGACGCGCAACTCCGGGAAAGCACGGGCGACGGAGTGGCATGCGTGAGAGTGAGAGGCTGTGCAAGGTGTACGGGCTGAGCCTTGTACTCACGCCTGCCACTTCCACGAAACACATCACCACGCGGCCAAAACTTATTCCCGGGTGAAGTAGATAGTCCCAGGGGAGTTGGGGAGTAGGCGCGCACCTCCTGCCAGATCACGGCGGCCGTAGTGGCACGCCTGCGAGTGAGAGGCTGTGCACTATGAGGCACATGTGCTAAAGAAGGCGGTGAGCCTTGTACTTACGCCTGCCACTTCCACCAAACGCATGACAACGCCACCAAAATGAAATCCCAGGTGCACTAGACGCAGGGAAACCTCGGCAATAGACGCGCAACTCCGGGAAAGCACGGGCGACGAAGTGGCATGCGTGAGAGTGAGAGGCTGTGCAAGGTGTAAGGGCTGAGCCTTGTACTCACGCCTGCCACTTCCACGAAACACATCACTACGCGGCAAGAACGGGTTCCCGGGTGCAGTAGATAGTCCCAGGGGAGTTGGAGAGTAGTCGGGCACCTCCTGCCAAATCACGGCAGCCGTAGTGGCACGCCTGCAATTGAGAGGCTGTGCACTGTGAGGCACATGTGCTAAAGAAGGCGGTCAGTCTTGTACTCACGCCTGCCACTTCCACGAAACACATCACCACGCGGCCAAAACGGATTCCCGGGTGCAGTAGATAGTCCCAGGGGAGTTGGAGAGTAGTCGGGCACCTCCTGCCAAATCACGGCGGCCGTAGTGGCACGCCTGCGAGTGAGAGGCTGTGCACTATGAGGCACATGTGCTAAAGAAGGCGGTGAGCCTTGTCCTCACGCCTGCCACTTCCACCAAACGCATGACAACGCCACCAAAATGAAATCCCAGGTGCACTAGACCCAGGGAAACCTCGGCAATAGACGCGCAACTCCGGGAAAGCACGGGCGACGGAGTGGCATGCGTGAGAGTGAGAGGCTGTGCAAGGTGTACGGGCTGAGCCTTGTACTCACGCCTGCCACTTCCACGAAACACATCACCACGCGGCCAAAACTTATTCCCGGGTGAAGTAGATAGTCCCAGGGGAGTTGGGGAGTAGGCGCGCACCTCCTGCCAGATCACGGCGGCCGTAGTGGCACGCCTGCGAGTGAGAGGCTGTGCACTATGAGGCACATGTGCTAAAGAAGGCGGTGAGCCTTGTACTCACGCCTGCCACTTCCACCAAACGCATGACAACGCCACCAAAATGAAATCCCAGGTGCACTAGACCCAGGGAAACCTCGGCAATAGACGCGCAACTCCGGGAAAGCACGGGCGACGGAGTGGCATGCGTGAGAGTGAGAGGCTGTGCAAGGTGTACGGGCTGAGCCTTGTACTCACGCCTGCCACTTCCACGAAACACATCACTACGCGGCAAGAACGGGTTCCCGGGTGCAGTAGATAGTCCCAGGGGAGTTGGAGAGTAGTCGGGCACCTCCTGCCAAATCACGGCAGCCGTAGTGGCACGCCTGCAATTGAGAGGCTGTGCACTGTGAGGCACATGTGCTAAAGAAGGCGGTCAGTCTTGTACTCACGCCTGCCACTTCCACGAAACACATCACCACGCGGCCAAAACGGATTCCCGGGTGCAGTAGATAGTCCCAGGGGAGTTGGAGAGTAGTCGGGCACCTCCTGCCAAATCACGGCGGCCGTAGTGGCACGCCTGCGAGTGAGAGGCTGTGCACTATGAGGCACATGTGCTAAAGAAGGCGGTGAGCCTTGTCCTCACGCCTGCCACTTCCACCAAACGCATGACAACGCCACCAAAATGAAATCCCAGGTGCACTAGACCCAGGGAAACCTCGGCAATAGACGCGCAACTCCGGGAAAGCACGGGCGACGGAGTGGCATGCGTGAGAGTGAGAGGCTGTGCAAGGTGTACGGGCTGAGCCTTGTACTCACGCCTGCCACTTCCACGAAACACATCACCACGCGGCCAAAACTTATTCCCGGGTGAAGTAGATAGTCCCAGGGGAGTTGGGGAGTAGGCGCGCACCTCCTGCCAGATCACGGCGGCCGTAGTGGCACGCCTGCGAGTGAGAGGCTGTGCACTATGAGGCACATGTGCTAAAGAAGGCGGTGAGCCTTGTACTCACGCCTGCCACTTCCACCAAACGCATGACAACGCCACCAAAATGAAATCCCAGGTGCACTAGACCCAGGGAAACCTCGGCAATAGACGCGCAACTCCGGGAAAGCACGGGCGACGGAGTGGCATGCGTGAGAGTGAGAGGCTGTGCAAGGTGTACGGGCTGAGCCTTGTACTCACGCCTGCCACTTCCACGAAACACATCACCACGCGGCCAAAACTTATTCCCGGGTGAAGTAGATAGTCCCAGGGGAGTTGGGGAGTAGGCGCGCACCTCCTGCCAGATCACGGCGGCCGTAGTGGCACGCCTGCGAGTGAGAGGCTGTGCACTATGAGGCACATGTGCTAAAGAAGGCGGTGAGCCTTGTACTCACGCCTGCCACTTCCACCAAACGCATGACAACGCCACCAAAATGAAATCCCAGGTGCACTAGACGCAGGGAAACCTCGGCAATAGACGCGCAACTCCGGGAAAGCACGGGCGACGAAGTGGCATGCGTGAGAGTGAGAGGCTGTGCAAGGTGTAAGGGCTGAGCCTTGTACTCACGCCTGCCACTTCCACGAAACACATCACTACGCGGCAAGAACGGGTTCCCGGGTGCAGTAGATAGTCCCAGGGGAGTTGGAGAGTAGTCGGGCACCTCCTGCCAAATCACGGCAGCCGTAGTGGCACGCCTGCAATTGAGAGGCTGTGCACTGTGAGGCACATGTGCTAAAGAAGGCGGTCAGTCTTGTACTCACGCCTGCCACTTCCACGAAACACATCACCACGCGGCCAAAACGGATTCCCGGGTGCAGTAGATAGTCCCAGGGGAGTTGGAGAGTAGTCGGGCACCTCCTGCCAAATCACGGCGGCCGTAGTGGCACGCCTGCGAGTGAGAGGCTGTGCACTATGAGGCACATGTGCTAAAGAAGGCGGTGAGCCTTGTCCTCACGCCTGCCACTTCCACCAAACGCATGACAACGCCACCAAAATGAAATCCCAGGTGCACTAGACCCAGGGAAACCTCGGCAATAGACGCGCAACTCCGGGAAAGCACGGGCGACGGAGTGGCATGCGTGAGAGTGAGAGGCTGTGCAAGGTGTACGGGCTGAGCCTTGTACTCACGCCTGCCACTTCCACGAAACACATCACCACGCGGCCAAAACTTATTCCCGGGTGAAGTAGATAGTCCCAGGGGAGTTGGGGAGTAGGCGCGCACCTCCTGCCAGATCACGGCGGCCGTAGTGGCACGCCTGCGAGTGAGAGGCTGTGCACTATGAGGCACATGTGCTAAAGAAGGCGGTGAGCCTTGTACTCACGCCTGCCACTTCCACCAAACGCATGACAACGCCACCAAAATGAAATCCCAGGTGCACTAGACGCAGGGAAACCTCGGCAATAGACGCGCAACTCCGGGAAAGCACGGGCGACGAAGTGGCATGCGTGAGAGTGAGAGGCTGTGCAAGGTGTAAGGGCTGAGCCTTGTACTCACGCCTGCCACTTCCACGAAACACATCACTACGCGGCAAGAACGGGTTCCCGGGTGCAGTAGATAGTCCCAGGGGAGTTGGAGAGTAGTCGGGCACCTCCTGCCAAATCACGGCAGCCGTAGTGGCACGCCTGCAATTGAGAGGCTGTGCACTGTGAGGCACATGTGCTAAAGAAGGCGGTCAGTCTTGTACTCACGCCTGCCACTTCCACGAAACACATCACCACGCGGCCAAAACGGATTCCCGGGTGCAGTAGATAGTCCCAGGGGAGTTGGAGAGTAGTCGGGCACCTCCTGCCAAATCACGGCGGCCGTAGTGGCACGCCTGCGAGTGAGAGGCTGTGCACTATGAGGCACATGTGCTAAAGAAGGCGGTGAGCCTTGTCCTCACGCCTGCCACTTCCACCAAACGCATGACAACGCCACCAAAATGAAATCCCAGGTGCACTAGACCCAGGGAAACCTCGGCAATAGACGCGCAACTCCGGGAAAGCACGGGCGACGGAGTGGCATGCGTGAGAGTGAGAGGCTGTGCAAGGTGTACGGGCTGAGCCTTGTACTCACGCCTGCCACTTCCACGAAACACATCACCACGCGGCCAAAACTTATTCCCGGGTGAAGTAGATAGTCCCAGGGGAGTTGGGGAGTAGGCGCGCACCTCCTGCCAGATCACGGCGGCCGTAGTGGCACGCCTGCGAGTGAGAGGCTGTGCACTATGAGGCACATGTGCTAAAGAAGGCGGTGAGCCTTGTACTCACGCCTGCCACTTCCACCAAACGCATGACAACGCCACCAAAATGAAATCCCAGGTGCACTAGACCCAGGGAAACCTCGGCAATAGACGCGCAACTCCGGGAAAGCACGGGCGACGGAGTGGCATGCGTGAGAGTGAGAGGCTGTGCAAGGTGTACGGGCTGAGCCTTGTACTCACGCCTGCCACTTCCACGAAACACATCACTACGCGGCAAGAACGGGTTCCCGGGTGCAGTAGATAGTCCCAGGGGAGTTGGAGAGTAGTCGGGCACCTCCTGCCAAATCACGGCAGCCGTAGTGGCACGCCTGCAATTGAGAGGCTGTGCACTGTGAGGCACATGTGCTAAAGAAGGCGGTCAGTCTTGTACTCACGCCTGCCACTTCCACGAAACACATCACCACGCGGCCAAAACGGATTCCCGGGTGCAGTAGATAGTCCCAGGGGAGTTGGAGAGTAGTCGGGCACCTCCTGCCAAATCACGGCGGCCGTAGTGGCACGCCTGCGAGTGAGAGGCTGTGCACTATGAGGCACATGTGCTAAAGAAGGCGGTGAGCCTTGTCCTCACGCCTGCCACTTCCACCAAACGCATGACAACGCCACCAAAATGAAATCCCAGGTGCACTAGACCCAGGGAAACCTCGGCAATAGACGCGCAACTCCGGGAAAGCACGGGCGACGGAGTGGCATGCGTGAGAGTGAGAGGCTGTGCAAGGTGTACGGGCTGAGCCTTGTACTCACGCCTGCCACTTCCACGAAACACATCACCACGCGGCCAAAACTTATTCCCGGGTGAAGTAGATAGTCCCAGGGGAGTTGGGGAGTAGGCGCGCACCTCCTGCCAGATCACGGCGGCCGTAGTGGCACGCCTGCGAGTGAGAGGCTGTGCACTATGAGGCACATGTGCTAAAGAAGGCGGTGAGCCTTGTACTCACGCCTGCCACTTCCACCAAACGCATGACAACGCCACCAAAATGAAATCCCAGGTGCACTAGACCCAGGGAAACCTCGGCAATAGACGCGCAACTCCGGGAAAGCACGGGCGACGGAGTGGCATGCGTGAGAGTGAGAGGCTGTGCAAGGTGTACGGGCTGAGCCTTGTACTCACGCCTGCCACTTCCACGAAACACATCACCACGCGGCCAAAACTTATTCCCGGGTGAAGTAGATAGTCCCAGGGGAGTTGGGGAGTAGGCGCGCACCTCCTGCCAGATCACGGCGGCCGTAGTGGCACGCCTGCGAGTGAGAGGCTGTGCACTATGAGGCACATGTGCTAAAGAAGGCGGTGAGCCTTGTACTCACGCCTGCCACTTCCACCAAACGCATGACAACGCCACCAAAATGAAATCCCAGGTGCACTAGACGCAGGGAAACCTCGGCAATAGACGCGCAACTCCGGGAAAGCACGGGCGACGAAGTGGCATGCGTGAGAGTGAGAGGCTGTGCAAGGTGTAAGGGCTGAGCCTTGTACTCACGCCTGCCACTTCCACGAAACACATCACTACGCGGCAAGAACGGGTTCCCGGGTGCAGTAGATAGTCCCAGGGGAGTTGGAGAGTAGTCGGGCACCTCCTGCCAAATCACGGCAGCCGTAGTGGCACGCCTGCAATTGAGAGGCTGTGCACTGTGAGGCACATGTGCTAAAGAAGGCGGTCAGTCTTGTACTCACGCCTGCCACTTCCACGAAACACATCACCACGCGGCCAAAACGGATTCCCGGGTGCAGTAGATAGTCCCAGGGGAGTTGGAGAGTAGTCGGGCACCTCCTGCCAAATCACGGCGGCCGTAGTGGCACGCCTGCGAGTGAGAGGCTGTGCACTATGAGGCACATGTGCTAAAGAAGGCGGTGAGCCTTGTCCTCACGCCTGCCACTTCCACCAAACGCATGACAACGCCACCAAAATGAAATCCCAGGTGCACTAGACCCAGGGAAACCTCGGCAATAGACGCGCAACTCCGGGAAAGCACGGGCGACGGAGTGGCATGCGTGAGAGTGAGAGGCTGTGCAAGGTGTACGGGCTGAGCCTTGTACTCACGCCTGCCACTTCCACGAAACACATCACCACGCGGCCAAAACTTATTCCCGGGTGAAGTAGATAGTCCCAGGGGAGTTGGGGAGTAGGCGCGCACCTCCTGCCAGATCACGGCGGCCGTAGTGGCACGCCTGCGAGTGAGAGGCTGTGCACTATGAGGCACATGTGCTAAAGAAGGCGGTGAGCCTTGTACTCACGCCTGCCACTTCCACCAAACGCATGACAACGCCACCAAAATGAAATCCCAGGTGCACTAGACGCAGGGAAACCTCGGCAATAGACGCGCAACTCCGGGAAAGCACGGGCGACGAAGTGGCATGCGTGAGAGTGAGAGGCTGTGCAAGGTGTAAGGGCTGAGCCTTGTACTCACGCCTGCCACTTCCACGAAACACATCACTACGCGGCAAGAACGGGTTCCCGGGTGCAGTAGATAGTCCCAGGGGAGTTGGAGAGTAGTCGGGCACCTCCTGCCAAATCACGGCAGCCGTAGTGGCACGCCTGCAATTGAGAGGCTGTGCACTGTGAGGCACATGTGCTAAAGAAGGCGGTCAGTCTTGTACTCACGCCTGCCACTTCCACGAAACACATCACCACGCGGCCAAAACGGATTCCCGGGTGCAGTAGATAGTCCCAGGGGAGTTGGAGAGTAGTCGGGCACCTCCTGCCAAATCACGGCGGCCGTAGTGGCACGCCTGCGAGTGAGAGGCTGTGCACTATGAGGCACATGTGCTAAAGAAGGCGGTGAGCCTTGTCCTCACGCCTGCCACTTCCACCAAACGCATGACAACGCCACCAAAATGAAATCCCAGGTGCACTAGACCCAGGGAAACCTCGGCAATAGACGCGCAACTCCGGGAAAGCACGGGCGACGGAGTGGCATGCGTGAGAGTGAGAGGCTGTGCAAGGTGTACGGGCTGAGCCTTGTACTCACGCCTGCCACTTCCACGAAACACATCACCACGCGGCCAAAACTTATTCCCGGGTGAAGTAGATAGTCCCAGGGGAGTTGGGGAGTAGGCGCGCACCTCCTGCCAGATCACGGCGGCCGTAGTGGCACGCCTGCGAGTGAGAGGCTGTGCACTATGAGGCACATGTGCTAAAGAAGGCGGTGAGCCTTGTACTCACGCCTGCCACTTCCACCAAACGCATGACAACGCCACCAAAATGAAATCCCAGGTGCACTAGACCCAGGGAAACCTCGGCAATAGACGCGCAACTCCGGGAAAGCACGGGCGACGGAGTGGCATGCGTGAGAGTGAGAGGCTGTGCAAGGTGTACGGGCTGAGCCTTGTACTCACGCCTGCCACTTCCACGAAACACATCACTACGCGGCAAGAACGGGTTCCCGGGTGCAGTAGATAGTCCCAGGGGAGTTGGAGAGTAGTCGGGCACCTCCTGCCAAATCACGGCAGCCGTAGTGGCACGCCTGCAATTGAGAGGCTGTGCACTGTGAGGCACATGTGCTAAAGAAGGCGGTCAGTCTTGTACTCACGCCTGCCACTTCCACGAAACACATCACCACGCGGCCAAAACGGATTCCCGGGTGCAGTAGATAGTCCCAGGGGAGTTGGAGAGTAGTCGGGCACCTCCTGCCAAATCACGGCGGCCGTAGTGGCACGCCTGCGAGTGAGAGGCTGTGCACTATGAGGCACATGTGCTAAAGAAGGCGGTGAGCCTTGTACTCACGCCTGCCACTTCCACCAAACGCATGACAACGCCACCAAAATGAAATCCCAGGTGCACTAGACCCAGGGAAACCTCGGCAATAGACGCGCAACTCCGGGAAAGCACGGGCGACGGAGTGGCATGCGTGAGAGTGAGAGGCTGTGCAAGGTGTACGGGCTGAGCCTTGTACTCACGCCTGCCACTTCCACGAAACACATCACCACGCGGCCAAAACTTATTCCCGGGTGAAGTAGATAGTCCCAGGGGAGTTGGGGAGTAGGCGCGCACCTCCTGCCAGATCACGGCGGCCGTAGTGGCACGCCTGCGAGTGAGAGGCTGTGCACTATGAGGCACATGTGCTAAAGAAGGCGGTGAGCCTTGTACTCACGCCTGCCACTTCCACCAAACGCATGACAACGCCACCAAAATGAAATCCCAGGTGCACTAGACGCAGGGAAACCTCGGCAATAGACGCGCAACTCCGGGAAAGCACGGGCGACGAAGTGGCATGCGTGAGAGTGAGAGGCTGTGCAAGGTGTAAGGGCTGAGCCTTGTACTCACGCCTGCCACTTCCACGAAACACATCACTACGCGGCAAGAACGGGTTCCCGGGTGCAGTAGATAGTCCCAGGGGAGTTGGAGAGTAGTCGGGCACCTCCTGCCAAATCACGGCAGCCGTAGTGGCACGCCTGCAATTGAGAGGCTGTGCACTGTGAGGCACATGTGCTAAAGAAGGCGGTCAGTCTTGTACTCACGCCTGCCACTTCCACGAAACACATCACCACGCGGCCAAAACGGATTCCCGGGTGCAGTAGATAGTCCCAGGGGAGTTGGAGAGTAGTCGGGCACCTCCTGCCAAATCACGGCGGCCGTAGTGGCACGCCTGCGAGTGAGAGGCTGTGCACTATGAGGCACATGTGCTAAAGAAGGCGGTGAGCCTTGTCCTCACGCCTGCCACTTCCACCAAACGCATGACAACGCCACCAAAATGAAATCCCAGGTGCACTAGACCCAGGGAAACCTCGGCAATAGACGCGCAACTCCGGGAAAGCACGGGCGACGGAGTGGCATGCGTGAGAGTGAGAGGCTGTGCAAGGTGTACGGGCTGAGCCTTGTACTCACGCCTGCCACTTCCACGAAACACATCACCACGCGGCCAAAACTTATTCCCGGGTGAAGTAGATAGTCCCAGGGGAGTTGGGGAGTAGGCGCGCACCTCCTGCCAGATCACGGCGGCCGTAGTGGCACGCCTGCGAGTGAGAGGCTGTGCACTATGAGGCACATGTGCTAAAGAAGGCGGTGAGCCTTGTACTCACGCCTGCCACTTCCACCAAACGCATGACAACGCCACCAAAATGAAATCCCAGGTGCACTAGACCCAGGGAAACCTCGGCAATAGACGCGCAACTCCGGGAAAGCACGGGCGACGGAGTGGCATGCGTGAGAGTGAGAGGCTGTGCAAGGTGTACGGGCTGAGCCTTGTACTCACGCCTGCCACTTCCACGAAACACATCACTACGCGGCAAGAACGGGTTCCCGGGTGCAGTAGATAGTCCCAGGGGAGTTGGAGAGTAGTCGGGCACCTCCTGCCAAATCACGGCAGCCGTAGTGGCACGCCTGCAATTGAGAGGCTGTGCACTGTGAGGCACATGTGCTAAAGAAGGCGGTCAGTCTTGTACTCACGCCTGCCACTTCCACGAAACACATCACCACGCGGCCAAAACGGATTCCCGGGTGCAGTAGATAGTCCCAGGGGAGTTGGAGAGTAGTCGGGCACCTCCTGCCAAATCACGGCGGCCGTAGTGGCACGCCTGCGAGTGAGAGGCTGTGCACTATGAGGCACATGTGCTAAAGAAGGCGGTGAGCCTTGTCCTCACGCCTGCCACTTCCACCAAACGCATGACAACGCCACCAAAATGAAATCCCAGGTGCACTAGACCCAGGGAAACCTCGGCAATAGACGCGCAACTCCGGGAAAGCACGGGCGACGGAGTGTCATGCGTGAGAGTGAGAGGCTGTGCAAGGTGTACGGGCTGAGCCTTGTACTCACGCCTGCCACTTCCACGAAACACATCACCACGCGGCCAAAACTTATTCCCGGGTGAAGTAGATAGTCCCAGGGGAGTTGGGGAGTAGGCGCGCACCTCCTGCCAGATCACGGCGGCCGTAGTGGCACGCCTGCGAGTGAGAGGCTGTGCACTATGAGGCACATGTGCTAAAGAAGGCGGTGAGCCTTGTACTCACGCCTGCCACTTCCACCAAACGCATGACAACGCCACCAAAATGAAATCCCAGGTGCACTAGACCCAGGGAAACCTCGGCAATAGACGCGCAACTCCGGGAAAGCACGGGCGACGGAGTGGCATGCGTGAGAGTGAGAGGCTGTGCAAGGTGTACGGGCTGAGCCTTGTACTCACGCCTGCCACTTCCACGAAACACATCACCACGCGGCCAAAACTTATTCCCGGGTGAAGTAGATAGTCCCAGGGGAGTTGGGGAGTAGGCGCGCACCTCCTGCCAGATCACGGCGGCCGTAGTGGCACGCCTGCGAGTGAGAGGCTGTGCACTATGAGGCACATGTGCTAAAGAAGGCGGTGAGCCTTGTACTCACGCCTGCCACTTCCACCAAACGCATGACAACGCCACCAAAATGAAATCCCAGGTGCACTAGACGCAGGGAAACCTCGGCAATAGACGCGCAACTCCGGGAAAGCACGGGCGACGAAGTGGCATGCGTGAGAGTGAGAGGCTGTGCAAGGTGTAAGGGCTGAGCCTTGTACTCACGCCTGCCACTTCCACGAAACACATCACTACGCGGCAAGAACGGGTTCCCGGGTGCAGTAGATAGTCCCAGGGGAGTTGGAGAGTAGTCGGGCACCTCCTGCCAAATCACGGCAGCCGTAGTGGCACGCCTGCAATTGAGAGGCTGTGCACTGTGAGGCACATGTGCTAAAGAAGGCGGTCAGTCTTGTACTCACGCCTGCCACTTCCACGAAACACATCACCACGCGGCCAAAACGGATTCCCGGGTGCAGTAGATAGTCCCAGGGGAGTTGGAGAGTAGTCGGGCACCTCCTGCCAAATCACGGCGGCCGTAGTGGCACGCCTGCGAGTGAGAGGCTGTGCACTATGAGGCACATGTGCTAAAGAAGGCGGTGAGCCTTGTCCTCACGCCTGCCACTTCCACCAAACGCATGACAACGCCACCAAAATGAAATCCCAGGTGCACTAGACCCAGGGAAACCTCGGCAATAGACGCGCAACTCCGGGAAAGCACGGGCGACGGAGTGGCATGCGTGAGAGTGAGAGGCTGTGCAAGGTGTACGGGCTGAGCCTTGTACTCACGCCTGCCACTTCCACGAAACACATCACCACGCGGCCAAAACTTATTCCCGGGTGAAGTAGATAGTCCCAGGGGAGTTGGGGAGTAGGCGCGCACCTCCTGCCAGATCACGGCGGCCGTAGTGGCACGCCTGCGAGTGAGAGGCTGTGCACTATGAGGCACATGTGCTAAAGAAGGCGGTGAGCCTTGTACTCACGCCTGCCACTTCCACCAAACGCATGACAACGCCACCAAAATGAAATCCCAGGTGCACTAGACCCAGGGAAACCTCGGCAATAGACGCGCAACTCCGGGAAAGCACGGGCGACGGAGTGGCATGCGTGAGAGTGAGAGGCTGTGCAAGGTGTACGGGCTGAGCCTTGTACTCACGCCTGCCACTTCCACGAAACACATCACTACGCGGCAAGAACGGGTTCCCGGGTGCAGTAGATAGTCCCAGGGGAGTTGGAGAGTAGTCGGGCACCTCCTGCCAAATCACGGCAGCCGTAGTGGCACGCCTGCAATTGAGAGGCTGTGCACTGTGAGGCACATGTGCTAAAGAAGGCGGTCAGTCTTGTACTCACGCCTGCCACTTCCACGAAACACATCACCACGCGGCCAAAACGGATTCCCGGGTGCAGTAGATAGTCCCAGGGGAGTTGGAGAGTAGTCGGGCACCTCCTGCCAAATCACGGCGGCCGTAGTGGCACGCCTGCGAGTGAGAGGCTGTGCACTATGAGGCACATGTGCTAAAGAAGGCGGTGAGCCTTGTACTCACGCCTGCCACTTCCACCAAACGCATGACAACGCCACCAAAATGAAATCCCAGGTGCACTAGACCCAGGGAAACCTCGGCAATAGACGCGCAACTCCGGGAAAGCACGGGCGACGGAGTGGCATGCGTGAGAGTGAGAGGCTGTGCAAGGTGTACGGGCTGAGCCTTGTACTCACGCCTGCCACTTCCACGAAACACATCACCACGCGGCCAAAACTTATTCCCGGGTGAAGTAGATAGTCCCAGGGGAGTTGGGGAGTAGGCGCGCACCTCCTGCCAGATCACGGCGGCCGTAGTGGCACGCCTGCGAGTGAGAGGCTGTGCACTATGAGGCACATGTGCTAAAGAAGGCGGTGAGCCTTGTACTCACGCCTGCCACTTCCACCAAACGCATGACAACGCCACCAAAATGAAATCCCAGGTGCACTAGACGCAGGGAAACCTCGGCAATAGACGCGCAACTCCGGGAAAGCACGGGCGACGAAGTGGCATGCGTGAGAGTGAGAGGCTGTGCAAGGTGTAAGGGCTGAGCCTTGTACTCACGCCTGCCACTTCCACGAAACACATCACTACGCGGCAAGAACGGGTTCCCGGGTGCAGTAGATAGTCCCAGGGGAGTTGGAGAGTAGTCGGGCACCTCCTGCCAAATCACGGCAGCCGTAGTGGCACGCCTGCAATTGAGAGGCTGTGCACTGTGAGGCACATGTGCTAAAGAAGGCGGTCAGTCTTGTACTCACGCCTGCCACTTCCACGAAACACATCACCACGCGGCCAAAACGGATTCCCGGGTGCAGTAGATAGTCCCAGGGGAGTTGGAGAGTAGTCGGGCACCTCCTGCCAAATCACGGCGGCCGTAGTGGCACGCCTGCGAGTGAGAGGCTGTGCACTATGAGGCACATGTGCTAAAGAAGGCGGTGAGCCTTGTCCTCACGCCTGCCACTTCCACCAAACGCATGACAACGCCACCAAAATGAAATCCCAGGTGCACTAGACCCAGGGAAACCTCGGCAATAGACGCGCAACTCCGGGAAAGCACGGGCGACGGAGTGGCATGCGTGAGAGTGAGAGGCTGTGCAAGGTGTACGGGCTGAGCCTTGTACTCACGCCTGCCACTTCCACGAAACACATCACCACGCGGCCAAAACTTATTCCCGGGTGAAGTAGATAGTCCCAGGGGAGTTGGGGAGTAGGCGCGCACCTCCTGCCAGATCACGGCGGCCGTAGTGGCACGCCTGCGAGTGAGAGGCTGTGCACTATGAGGCACATGTGCTAAAGAAGGCGGTGAGCCTTGTACTCACGCCTGCCACTTCCACCAAACGCATGACAACGCCACCAAAATGAAATCCCAGGTGCACTAGACCCAGGGAAACCTCGGCAATAGACGCGCAACTCCGGGAAAGCACGGGCGACGGAGTGGCATGCGTGAGAGTGAGAGGCTGTGCAAGGTGTACGGGCTGAGCCTTGTACTCACGCCTGCCACTTCCACGAAACACATCACTACGCGGCAAGAACGGGTTCCCGGGTGCAGTAGATAGTCCCAGGGGAGTTGGAGAGTAGTCGGGCACCTCCTGCCAAATCACGGCAGCCGTAGTGGCACGCCTGCAATTGAGAGGCTGTGCACTGTGAGGCACATGTGCTAAAGAAGGCGGTCAGTCTTGTACTCACGCCTGCCACTTCCACGAAACACATCACCACGCGGCCAAAACGGATTCCCGGGTGCAGTAGATAGTCCCAGGGGAGTTGGAGAGTAGTCGGGCACCTCCTGCCAAATCACGGCGGCCGTAGTGGCACGCCTGCGAGTGAGAGGCTGTGCACTATGAGGCACATGTGCTAAAGAAGGCGGTGAGCCTTGTCCTCACGCCTGCCACTTCCACCAAACGCATGACAACGCCACCAAAATGAAATCCCAGGTGCACTAGACCCAGGGAAACCTCGGCAATAGACGCGCAACTCCGGGAAAGCACGGGCGACGGAGTGGCATGCGTGAGAGTGAGAGGCTGTGCAAGGTGTACGGGCTGAGCCTTGTACTCACGCCTGCCACTTCCACGAAACACATCACCACGCGGCCAAAACTTATTCCCGGGTGAAGTAGATAGTCCCAGGGGAGTTGGGGAGTAGGCGCGCACCTCCTGCCAGATCACGGCGGCCGTAGTGGCACGCCTGCGAGTGAGAGGCTGTGCACTATGAGGCACATGTGCTAAAGAAGGCGGTGAGCCTTGTACTCACGCCTGCCACTTCCACCAAACGCATGACAACGCCACCAAAATGAAATCCCAGGTGCACTAGACCCAGGGAAACCTCGGCAATAGACGCGCAACTCCGGGAAAGCACGGGCGACGGAGTGGCATGCGTGAGAGTGAGAGGCTGTGCAAGGTGTACGGGCTGAGCCTTGTACTCACGCCTGCCACTTCCACGAAACACATCACCACGCGGCCAAAACTTATTCCCGGGTGAAGTAGATAGTCCCAGGGGAGTTGGGGAGTAGGCGCGCACCTCCTGCCAGATCACGGCGGCCGTAGTGGCACGCCTGCGAGTGAGAGGCTGTGCACTATGAGGCACATGTGCTAAAGAAGGCGGTGAGCCTTGTACTCACGCCTGCCACTTCCACCAAACGCATGACAACGCCACCAAAATGAAATCCCAGGTGCACTAGACGCAGGGAAACCTCGGCAATAGACGCGCAACTCCGGGAAAGCACGGGCGACGAAGTGGCATGCGTGAGAGTGAGAGGCTGTGCAAGGTGTAAGGGCTGAGCCTTGTACTCACGCCTGCCACTTCCACGAAACACATCACTACGCGGCAAGAACGGGTTCCCGGGTGCAGTAGATAGTCCCAGGGGAGTTGGAGAGTAGTCGGGCACCTCCTGCCAAATCACGGCAGCCGTAGTGGCACGCCTGCAATTGAGAGGCTGTGCACTGTGAGGCACATGTGCTAAAGAAGGCGGTCAGTCTTGTACTCACGCCTGCCACTTCCACGAAACACATCACCACGCGGCCAAAACGGATTCCCGGGTGCAGTAGATAGTCCCAGGGGAGTTGGAGAGTAGTCGGGCACCTCCTGCCAAATCACGGCGGCCGTAGTGGCACGCCTGCGAGTGAGAGGCTGTGCACTATGAGGCACATGTGCTAAAGAAGGCGGTGAGCCTTGTCCTCACGCCTGCCACTTCCACCAAACGCATGACAACGCCACCAAAATGAAATCCCAGGTGCACTAGACCCAGGGAAACCTCGGCAATAGACGCGCAACTCCGGGAAAGCACGGGCGACGGAGTGGCATGCGTGAGAGTGAGAGGCTGTGCAAGGTGTACGGGCTGAGCCTTGTACTCACGCCTGCCACTTCCACGAAACACATCACCACGCGGCCAAAACTTATTCCCGGGTGAAGTAGATAGTCCCAGGGGAGTTGGGGAGTAGGCGCGCACCTCCTGCCAGATCACGGCGGCCGTAGTGGCACGCCTGCGAGTGAGAGGCTGTGCACTATGAGGCACATGTGCTAAAGAAGGCGGTGAGCCTTGTACTCACGCCTGCCACTTCCACCAAACGCATGACAACGCCACCAAAATGAAATCCCAGGTGCACTAGACCCAGGGAAACCTCGGCAATAGACGCGCAACTCCGGGAAAGCACGGGCGACGGAGTGGCATGCGTGAGAGTGAGAGGCTGTGCAAGGTGTACGGGCTGAGCCTTGTACTCACGCCTGCCACTTCCACGAAACACATCACTACGCGGCAAGAACGGGTTCCCGGGTGCAGTAGATAGTCCCAGGGGAGTTGGAGAGTAGTCGGGCACCTCCTGCCAAATCACGGCAGCCGTAGTGGCACGCCTGCAATTGAGAGGCTGTGCACTGTGAGGCACATGTGCTAAAGAAGGCGGTCAGTCTTGTACTCACGCCTGCCACTTCCACGAAACACATCACCACGCGGCCAAAACGGATTCCCGGGTGCAGTAGATAGTCCCAGGGGAGTTGGAGAGTAGTCGGGCACCTCCTGCCAAATCACGGCGGCCGTAGTGGCACGCCTGCGAGTGAGAGGCTGTGCACTATGAGGCACATGTGCTAAAGAAGGCGGTGAGCCTTGTACTCACGCCTGCCACTTCCACCAAACGCATGACAACGCCACCAAAATGAAATCCCAGGTGCACTAGACCCAGGGAAACCTCGGCAATAGACGCGCAACTCCGGGAAAGCACGGGCGACGGAGTGGCATGCGTGAGAGTGAGAGGCTGTGCAAGGTGTACGGGCTGAGCCTTGTACTCACGCCTGCCACTTCCACGAAACACATCACCACGCGGCCAAAACTTATTCCCGGGTGAAGTAGATAGTCCCAGGGGAGTTGGGGAGTAGGCGCGCACCTCCTGCCAGATCACGGCGGCCGTAGTGGCACGCCTGCGAGTGAGAGGCTGTGCACTATGAGGCACATGTGCTAAAGAAGGCGGTGAGCCTTGTACTCACGCCTGCCACTTCCACCAAACGCATGACAACGCCACCAAAATGAAATCCCAGGTGCACTAGACGCAGGGAAACCTCGGCAATAGACGCGCAACTCCGGGAAAGCACGGGCGACGAAGTGGCATGCGTGAGAGTGAGAGGCTGTGCAAGGTGTAAGGGCTGAGCCTTGTACTCACGCCTGCCACTTCCACGAAACACATCACTACGCGGCAAGAACGGGTTCCCGGGTGCAGTAGATAGTCCCAGGGGAGTTGGAGAGTAGTCGGGCACCTCCTGCCAAATCACGGCAGCCGTAGTGGCACGCCTGCAATTGAGAGGCTGTGCACTGTGAGGCACATGTGCTAAAGAAGGCGGTCAGTCTTGTACTCACGCCTGCCACTTCCACGAAACACATCACCACGCGGCCAAAACGGATTCCCGGGTGCAGTAGATAGTCCCAGGGGAGTTGGAGAGTAGTCGGGCACCTCCTGCCAAATCACGGCGGCCGTAGTGGCACGCCTGCGAGTGAGAGGCTGTGCACTATGAGGCACATGTGCTAAAGAAGGCGGTGAGCCTTGTCCTCACGCCTGCCACTTCCACCAAACGCATGACAACGCCACCAAAATGAAATCCCAGGTGCACTAGACCCAGGGAAACCTCGGCAATAGACGCGCAACTCCGGGAAAGCACGGGCGACGGAGTGGCATGCGTGAGAGTGAGAGGCTGTGCAAGGTGTACGGGCTGAGCCTTGTACTCACGCCTGCCACTTCCACGAAACACATCACCACGCGGCCAAAACTTATTCCCGGGTGAAGTAGATAGTCCCAGGGGAGTTGGGGAGTAGGCGCGCACCTCCTGCCAGATCACGGCGGCCGTAGTGGCACGCCTGCGAGTGAGAGGCTGTGCACTATGAGGCACATGTGCTAAAGAAGGCGGTGAGCCTTGTACTCACGCCTGCCACTTCCACCAAACGCATGACAACGCCACCAAAATGAAATCCCAGGTGCACTAGACCCAGGGAAACCTCGGCAATAGACGCGCAACTCCGGGAAAGCACGGGCGACGGAGTGGCATGCGTGAGAGTGAGAGGCTGTGCAAGGTGTACGGGCTGAGCCTTGTACTCACGCCTGCCACTTCCACGAAACACATCACTACGCGGCAAGAACGGGTTCCCGGGTGCAGTAGATAGTCCCAGGGGAGTTGGAGAGTAGTCGGGCACCTCCTGCCAAATCACGGCAGCCGTAGTGGCACGCCTGCAATTGAGAGGCTGTGCACTGTGAGGCACATGTGCTAAAGAAGGCGGTCAGTCTTGTACTCACGCCTGCCACTTCCACGAAACACATCACCACGCGGCCAAAACGGATTCCCGGGTGCAGTAGATAGTCCCAGGGGAGTTGGAGAGTAGTCGGGCACCTCCTGCCAAATCACGGCGGCCGTAGTGGCACGCCTGCGAGTGAGAGGCTGTGCACTATGAGGCACATGTGCTAAAGAAGGCGGTGAGCCTTGTACTCACGCCTGCCACTTCCACCAAACGCATGACAACGCCACCAAAATGAAATCCCAGGTGCACTAGACCCAGGGAAACCTCGGCAATAGACGCGCAACTCCGGGAAAGCACGGGCGACGGAGTGGCATGCGTGAGAGTGAGAGGCTGTGCAAGGTGTACGGGCTGAGCCTTGTACTCACGCCTGCCACTTCCACGAAACACATCACCACGCGGCCAAAACTTATTCCCGGGTGAAGTAGATAGTCCCAGGGGAGTTGGGGAGTAGGCGCGCACCTCCTGCCAGATCACGGCGGCCGTAGTGGCACGCCTGCGAGTGAGAGGCTGTGCACTATGAGGCACATGTGCTAAAGAAGGCGGTGAGCCTTGTACTTACGCCTGCCACTTCCACCAAACGCATGACAACGCCACCAAAATGAAATCCCAGGTGCACTAGACGCAGGGAAACCTCGGCAATAGACGCGCAACTCCGGGAAAGCACGGGCGACGAAGTGGCATGCGTGAGAGTGAGAGGCTGTGCAAGGTGTAAGGGCTGAGCCTTGTACTCACGCCTGCCACTTCCACGAAACACATCACTACGCGGCAAGAACGGGTTCCCGGGTGCAGTAGATAGTCCCAGGGGAGTTGGAGAGTAGTCGGGCACCTCCTGCCAAATCACGGCAGCCGTAGTGG